>NW_006271978.1:374968-381277 GCF_000225605.1 Cordyceps militaris CM01 | reverse complement strand
GTAACTACTATAGCTATTATAATATACTATAATAGTAGCCTAATTCTCTTACTTACTAATAGGTATAATAGTACCTATTAGTATACCTAAGTTACCTTTTTCTTCTAGGTATAGGGTAGCTTATAATTATACTAGGTATAGAGTAGCTTATAGTTATATTAGGTATAGTATAGCTTACTATTATATAAAGGGCTTTATTATTATATAGAGGGCTTTATAACTACTATATTTTCTACTTTTTACTTATAAGGTAATTTAACTTAAAAACCTATATAAATAAATTTTATAGAAAATAAAAGTTATACTATAAACTATATTTAATAAAGGCGCCTTATCCTAAAGGCTATAGAATATATAAGGGACTATTAGCTAAGTTATACTAGGTACTATACTAGTACTAAGTATACTATAGTAGTATTATACTAATACTAAGTATACTATACTAGTATTATACTAGTACTATACTAGTATTAAGTATATTATATTAGTATTATACTAGTATTAAGTATACTAATTAACTATAATAGTTTTAAAAGTAATAGAATAGTAATAAACTTATAAAGGCTTAGGCTTTTATAAGATTATAGCTATAAGGGAGCTTTAGTAACTATAAGACCTATAGAGCCTTATAACTTATAGCTATAAAAGGCTTATTATAATACCTTTAGAGGGTAATTGATAATAGGCGGCTCTAAAGCCAGAAGAACAATCTCCTATTACCTAGTATATCTAGCACTTACCCATACTATACAACTAGATAGAAGATACATAATATAATAACTTTACCTCTTACCCTATATATACCCTATTAGTTATAATAGGTTATAAGCCTAGTAGCGCTTATATTATAAAAGCTACTAATAAAATAAAGAAAAGTATTAATTTCTTATTAAATTTACTTACTATTTATATAAGCTAATATTTACTATAAAACTTAAGAAATTTATAACTCCTTATATATAGGAAGAGGAAAGACCCTAAACTCTAGCTAATCTAGAGTATATCTAATAAGTCTATTTACTATAAAAATTCTATATAAAGAAAAAGAAATTCTATTACTATACCTTACTTAGTAATTTATATATAGACTCTATATATTTATTTTATATATATTATAATATAAATTTACTTAGTATAGTTATAGCCCCTAAATAGATATACCTATTAGATTACTTACTATAATTTATAGTCCTAAATATATCTACTAAATTACTTACTATAATCTATAGTCTTAACTACTATAAAAGGTATATAGTAATTACTTACTTAGTAAGAAGAATTCCCTATTATTTACTTAAATACTTCTTACTTTTAAATAAATATAAAGTACTTAGTTTAAAAAAAGAAACTATATATTTAGCCTATTATCCTCTTTATTATCTTAAAGTTCTACTTCTTTAGTAGGTAGTATTATTAGTAACTTAACTCCTATATATAAGCTAAGATCTTCTTATAGCCTTATTACTTATTTTATTATCTAATATTATATCTTTAATACTAAAGAAGGTACTAAATATCCTAAAACTTAAATCTAAAAGTAGCTAGGTTAAATAGAAGCTAAAGATAATTAATATACTAGGATTTAATAATCTTAGTAGATTACTATTAAAAGGCTAAGAAAATAACTCTATCCTAACTAAGGCTTATAATAGTAAGACTATAGAGGATCTTATCTAGGAATAAATATAGAACTAGGTTTATATTATTACTTTTATTAATATAAGCTTTAAAGAATATACCTATAGCCTTATTAAAAATAAGGTTATAATATTAAATATAATTATAGCCTTTAAGAAGTATTTTAAATTAAAAGGTACTATTATCTTCTAAACTATAGTTAACTATTTCCTAATACTAACCTTTACTTAATATAGATCTATTAAGAAACTTACTATAGTATTTATTAATACTTAGGCTAAGTAATAATCTCTTAATAAAGACTTTAAAATTCTTAAAGCTCTAATAATATATCTTTTTATTAATAGTCTTAATAAAGGATTTAACTCCTATATTACTAAGATAGCCTTTTATCTTATTCTAAAGTAAATTAGTAATACTATTATAGCTTTTATAACTATACTTATATAAGTAGTTATAGTTATAGTTAACCTTATTAAGCTTAAATAATAGAATAATAAAAAGTCTAAATAGTAAGCTACTTTAGTTATTATAATAGCTACTAAAGAGTATCCCCTTTATAGTATAATAAAACCTAATACTATTAGGTACTTCTATTCCTCTTATAAGCTTCTAGGTTATTTTAATAAGTAATATTAAAAGTTATACTTTAAACTTTATCTAGTAAACCTACTCTTTTTATTTTAATAAAATAAAAAGTATTAATACCTAACTAAGAAATATAATAATAAGTATAAATATAAGAAGGTTAGCTTTAAATAATATATAAATCTCTTTATAAACTCTAAGCTAGCCTAACTTATTTTTATTATTTTTTAGAGTTTATAATACTCTAGTTAACTTAAGGTAAATAGTACTCTTATAAATATTAAACCTAGATAAGATTTTAGTCTTTTTATATTATTATATTAAAAACTAATACTATTTAACTTTAGTATATCTAGCTATATTTTAGGCTATAAGGAACTTATAAAGGACCTATCCCCCTACTTAGGCCTTAGTATTTAAAGTCTTATTAATACTATTTTAAAACCTACTACTTATAGAATAGTTATTATTACTATAAAGAGCCCTAAGACTACCCTAGAATTATATAATAGTATTCTATAGGAAGGTACCCTAATAAGCCTATTCTCTATTAGCTACCTAGTAGTAGAGAATACTATAGTAGTCTTTAGTAAAGAAAAAGTAGTTATAATAAAGAATTAGAGGGTTATTCTTACTACCTAGTAAACTACTAAAGTCTATATAATTAACTATATTACTCTAAGTATTAATATATTAGCTTATATAATAGATAACCTAAGGTATAAGCTATAGTATAATTAACTTAGATATCTAGGGGAATAGAATATTACTAAACTTATCTTTATCTTTACTAATATAAAGCCTATTAACTAGTATAAATATTATATTAGCTATCTTATAGGGAAATAAAAAGAAAGCCCCTATATTTATCTATTCTAAAAAGGAATATATCTTTTTAAAAGCCTTTATACTAATATTATTAACACCCTACCTACCTCCTAGAAGAAGGATTAGTACTAGGTTACTATTATTAATAATTATATTAGAATATACTAGCTATTCCCTATTAAAAAGAAATCTTAGCTACCTAATATAATACTAAATTTCCTAAAGATATAGGAATATCTAGAATATAAATACTACTTTATCTAGTTAAATTAAAAAAGGGAAAATATTATAACCTAGTTTAAGAACTCTTATATTTCCTTAGGTATATACCTATAGTATTCTACTACTAATTAATATTAATAGAATAGTATTACTAAGGTTAGGAATAGGATACTATAAGATAAGCTTTTTCCTACTATATATTAGTTAAAAGTGCTAATTAAATTCTAGCTAGTTATAATATAAGCCTATACTACTCTTTAATAATATACCCTTATAATAAGGAATAATAAATTAATAACTCCTTATAAACTATAGTTTAAAGATAAACTTAACCTTAGTTATTTATAAATTATAAGTAGTTATAAATAATAAAAGACCTTTTATTATATTTTAAGAATAGTTCTTAAAACTATTCTATATATTTTAATTAGATATAAAGGCTAAACTAACTATATTATCTTAAATACTAATAAACCTAATAGACTAGTAGTTATTAATAATATTATCTTTTAAGAATAGCTTAATTAATTATTTAAAGATTTTAAATATAACCTTTTTTAATAGAATAACCCTACCTTAGGTTATAAAAGTAAAACTATATATTACTCTTTAGGTTAATAGGTAATTAATAGGAAATAAGAGTATATAGAAATTACTCTAATTACCTATAACTTATTTACTAATAGGAGCTCTATAGTAAAGTACTATAGTATACTTACTACCTTAACTATAAAGCCTAAATAAATAATACCCTCTATATTCTCTATATTAATAATACTAGGAATTACTAATAAAGATAATAATATCTATAACTTAGCTAATAATAATAACTTTATTAACTATCTATATATACTAAGTAATAATAAATTTAAACTAATATTATTAAATATTTAATTAACCTTATATCCTATCTTTACTATTAGTATTAATAAGATACTATTTTACCTCTTTAAAATACCTTTATTTTTAGCTTTAAGTAGTACTATTAAGTAAGAAGAAAGACTTATAATATAGATTAAAATTCTAATTAAATTAGTTTTAATATCTTAAAACTACTAATATATACTTTACTCTAATCTTAATAATATAATAAACCTTATTATATTTAATACCTTATTTATAATAAAGAACCTATAATATATAAATAAGCTATTTTTTACTTTAACTTATAAAAGTAAAAAGGCTTTAATTAATATAAAAGACTTAATTATTATAAAATATTTATAAATATACTAAAAATTTTAATACTATACTTATTACTAGTAATTATAGCTACCCTAGACCTTAAGGTTAAGTAAATAGATATTAAAACTACTTTTCTTTATAATCTTATAGATATTAAAGTCTATATTAAAATACCTAAAAGATATTAAAAAGAATACCTTAAGAAAGTATAAAAGCTATTAAAGTCCCTATATAAGCTAAAGTAAGCCCTATAGATCTAGTATATAACCCTTTATAAAATACTTTAAAGTCTTAACTTTAAGTCTATATAGCTTAATTATTCCCTATTTATTTATAAAGATAGCCTAATTATTATAGTTTATATTAATAATCTTCTTATTATTAGTAAAAATAAGGTTACTATTATAAAGATTAAGAAAGCCCTATTAAATACCTATAAGATAATAAATATAAGCCCTATTAGCTATTATCTTAGTATTAATATCTATTAAGACTAATATATAAAAACCTTTATACTCTTTTAAGTAGATATACTAAAGCCTTTTTAAAAGAAGCTAGCCTTTTTAACTATAAACCTTATAACCTACTAATAAGTCCTATTACTAAAAGTATTAAGTAATAACTAACTATTAAGAATAGCTAGTATATTAAAACCTATAGAAGCCTAATTTATCTTTCTAACTACTTTAAGCTTAATATCTACTTTACTATTAGCTATTATTATAGATTTATAGCTACCCTACTAGTAGAATATATTATTAGCTTAAAATAACTCCTATAATATATTAAAGGTACTACTAACTATAAACTTATTTTTATAAGACTTAATAAAAGACTTTAAGTCTACTATAATATTAACTATACTAGCTACTAATAAATATATAAATCTATTAATAGCTTTATTATTACTTTAAGGAATAGTATTATATCCTAGTACTTAAAGCTATAGAATATTATTATATATTTAACTACTAAAGTAAAGTATATCTTTTAATATAATATAGCCTAAGAAGCTATCTAGATTTAATAGTTTTATTATATTATTATAAAAACCCTTAAGGAAAAGCCTATTTATACTAAGATTATTATCTAGGCTAATAACTTTAATACTATTACCTAAGCTTCTAGTATCTAAAAATACCTTTATATAAAGTATATAAATATCTAATATTATTAGTTATATAATAAGAATATATTATACTAGTTAAACTTTAGTTAAATTCTAAATACTAAAAATATTATTAATATTATAACTAAGCTATTATTAAAGCTAGCCTTTTATAAGTATAAGTATTACTTAGAACTATACTAAGTACTTCTTAAGTTATAATTTTCTAGGGGTTTATTTTAAAAGTATTATACTCTTAAGGCCTTTAGTCTTTAAAGTATTACCTATTAGAACTATTCTATAAGTATTATAATTAATTAGCTTTATACCTTTAAGGTATTACTCTCTATAAGTATTATAATAGACTTTTTATTAATACTATTAGTATTAGCTTTTAAGGTATTACCTTTTAAAAGTTAGCTAGTTTTTTATTAATACTTTTATTAGTATTAGTTTTTAAGGTATTACTCTTTAAAGGCTAGCTAGCTTTTTATTAATACCTTTATTAGTATTAGCCTTTAAGGTATTACTCTCTAAAGGCTAGCTAGTTCTTTATTAATACCCTTATTAGTATTAGCTTTTAAGGTATTACTCTCTAAAGGCTAGCTAGCTCTTTATTTATTACTATTTTATTACTTTTAGAATTATTATAAGCTAACTAGTACTAAGCCTTTAAGGTATTACCTTCTAAAGGTATTATAATAAGCCTTTTATAGTTATAAGTTATAAGGCTTTATAGG
>NW_006271978.1:322788-374868 GCF_000225605.1 Cordyceps militaris CM01 | reverse complement strand
CTTTTAAGACTATTATAAGCTAACTAATACTATATCTTTAAGATATTACCTTTTAAAGGTATTATAATAAGCCTTTTATAGTTATAAGTTATAAGGCTTTATAAGTCTTATAACTATTAAGACTTCTTTATAGTTATAATCTTATAAAAGCCTAAGCTTTTATAAGTTTATTACTATTCTATTATTCTTAAGATTATTATAGTTAATTAGTATATTTAGTACTAGTATAATACTAGTATAGTATACTTAGTACTAATATAGTATTAGTATAGTATTAGTATAGTATACTTAGTACTAGTATAATACTAGTATAGTACCTAATATACCTTAGCTAGTAATCCTTTATATATTCTATAGCCTTTAAGATAAGGCGCCTTTATTAAATATAGTTTATAGTATAACTTTTATTTTCTATAAAATTTATTTATATAGGTTTTTAAGTTAAATTACCTTATAAGTAAAAAGTAGAAAATATAGTAGTTATAAAGCCCTTTATATAGTAATAAGGCCCCTTATATAATAATAAGCTACCTTATACCTAATATAACTATAAGCTATTTTATACTTAGTATAACTATAAGCTACCTTATACCTAGAAGAAAAAGGTAACTTAGGTATACTAATAGGTATTATTATACCTATTAGTAAGTAAGAGAATTAGGCTATTATTATAGTATATTATAATAGCTATAGTAGTTACTACTTTTCTTTATAGTTATTATTTTATTCTTTATAGTTATTATTTTTATTCTTTATAGTTATTTCTAGTTATTTTTCTTAGTTAATATAGATTAAGTAGGAGTAATAATAGGTAGCTTTAAAGCTAGAAGAATAATCTCCTATTACCTAGTATATCTAGTACTTACCTATACTATATAACTAGATAGAAGTTATATAATATAATAACTTTACCTCTTACCCTATATATACCTTGTTGGTCCTAATAATAGTATTTTAATATAATTTAGGTAATCCTTATTCTTTCCTAGCTATTTTAATAGCCTCTTTATTTTTAATAGTTTTACTAGTTAGTTTTATATCTTAATACCTAGTCTAATTAGTATATAGATACCTCTACTTTAAAGAAAATTATAAAGTTCCCTTTTAATATATTAGCTAAGCCTACTAAATATAGCTAGCTACTACTTTTTAAACTCTTTTTAAAAAATAAGAAGAGTTTTATTAAGGAATTAATATTTCTATCTTAATATTTTAAGATATAACTATATCTATATAGTTATATTATTTAAATCCCTCTTTATTATTATATTTAGGTTAATTTTTAATAGTTAGTTCTCTATTTATCTTTTTATTATAGCTTTTATTATACTATAGAATTAATCTAATAATAATAGCTTTATAGTACTTATATTTTCTATCTTTAGCTTATTTACTATTCTTTAAGACTAGCTTAGTAATAAATATCTTAAGGTTTTATATTCTTAATAAACTCTTTAATAGTCTTAGTTATTATTATCTATTAAGAATAAAGATCTTAAAAATCTTTTTAAGTTATTTATTATTTTTATTTTTTAGCTTCTAGATTTAATAGAAAGTATATTTATTATTATTTTTAATACTAATAAATAGTAGGAATTAGGCTTATTCTATTAATAAATCCTTTTAAGAAGGTCTTAGGTTAAATATAGATTATTAATTTAGTAATAAATACTTTAATTAAGTTCTTTAAAAGAAGTTTTTTTATAATAAATAATAAAGTAAATAATCTTTATAGATTATAGTAAATAATAATCTTTTACCTTAAATAATATAAAAGAAATTATAATTAATCTACCTTTTCTTTATCTTAACTATTTATAGTTTTTAATAACTATTAATTAGTATTAAAATTAAGGTATATTTAAATAATAATAAAAATAATAATAATATTAATTTAGTTCTTAATAATTAAGATAATCTAGATAACTCTAATATAAATACTACCTTCCTTAATAGCTAGGATTAATAGGTTTATAGCCCTTAAAAGTGGGTCTCCTGCCCACGCGCTGGCCAATAAGAGGCCAGCTTTAAGTTGCCTGCTTGCATAGGGTCAACATATAGACTTGTACGCTCTGGTATTGGCTACTTTTCCTCTTGATAGTCCTTGAGGACAGATCCCGTGGCGCTGCGGTTCTGCTGAGAGCTGTAGCCTTGGGTGATTACTTGAGGTGTTGTAGAGTTAGAAGCCACCGCAAAGGCCGACGCCGCCCCCCTCTTGACCCTCGATATATTTCCTTGCTTAACTGCGCTGTCGGCCATTTTACCAAGTCCCATCGCGAATGCTGTCGCCTGGTCTTCGAACGCCCCGGTCCGCTTTGCCGAGTCTTCATTGGACGACATGTTGATGACCTTGACGACGAGCTCTGCCACACTGCTGTTAGACATCCTCGTCATATTCGTCCGAAGCTAGTACTTACAATGAGAGGTTTTGTTGGCTCGCTCTTGGGCTTGTGGGAGATGAGTGAGGGGAGAAGGCTGCCCAAGGCAAAGACCGAATATTTGTGCTCACCTGAATGGAAACTGACAAAGGCTCACTATCAAGGCAGCAGTGCCTTGGACATGGTTGTTGATGCAGCCCATATGCAACTTTTACCAATAATGTGCAGAATTGGCGCGGGAAAGTGCCTTTGCCTTGCACCACAATTTTCCAATATTATGTAGCTTTCCCTTCTAACGCACGCAGCTGTCTCCCTCTGTGCGTATGTGGTATAACGGGTGTGTGTTATGTGGCTAATAAATGTACTCAATCCTTTGCTTTAATAATATTCCAGCAACTTCCCATCTAATAAGGCATTCTCAAATTTCAAAGCCCCGTCCTGCTCAGCTCAATGGATATTCTACTGAAGCCAGCCGCCTCCGGTCTGGAGTTCTGTGCTCATTCGCAGACGAAATTCCCCCAGTCGGGCCATTCACCTAGGGTTTCCCCAAGTCTTGTCCTTAAAGATTCTGTAATTTAGGCTACCTGGATAGGATAGTAGGTTGCATGGCCCGCGGAAGCAAGAAAATATCAAGGTTGCAAAGTTCCAGTCCGCTGCTGTCCTCAAGCACGGAGTCCGCGAGTTGCACGACTGTACTCTTCCAACGTCTACCGCCGATCAACCTACCCTAACTATTCGCCTCGCTTTTTATGCGAAGCAGTTCCCTCGGCTCGACACCGGCCGGGCGCCGCCGACGTCTCGGTGTGCGCTTCTGCTACAGACCGAGCGCACATGATTGATTTCTTGGCCCCAGGGCAGCAGCCAACATGAAACGCCCGAGTCTTGTTGTACCTTGGCTACCACGCAAACCGCTGGCTCTGCCAAACCCCCATGGCCATCAGGCTGCGACAAGCTGAAGGTGAAGCACAGCCTTTGCATCCCTCCCCCCTCGCTCGATGAGGCGATGCGCATCAAAATCGAGCCATCTCGGCCAACTCTGCCCCAGTTTCATATTTTGCTCCCATCCCCTCCAGCTAGCTCGGTTCCCATTGACGAACCATCCGCCGCACTAGAACAAAGACGCCGAGCCTTTGGGGGAGAGGGGGGCCGGTCAATGCGTTCGCCCTAAAACGTTGCGAAACGCGGATTGTTTTTTTTTTTTTTTCAACCTCGTCGCGGTGAAACCAGTTTCGAACAGCTCACATCAGGAGGGAAGAAAGAAAAAGAAAGTTTTACTTTGTAAAACGCAGAAATCGGAAGAGCACCGTGGCCCGGTTGCCGAAGACAGCGCAGGGCTGAGTTGGGCCCAGCAGCGTGCCGACCGGGGGAATTGAACAGACGGTGCCTGAAAAAAAAGATGTGTAAAAAAAATTGCTTCGTCACGGAGGCACGGCTGCGGTAGTTATCAGATTTCTCTGCTCGCCTGTCCAAATCCGTACGATGCACGCGCGGGTCTGTCCGACCCGGCCGAACGGTGGGCAGCTGAGCCACAATAGGGCAGAGCAAGGCCGGAGAAGACGGCGTTTCAGAACCTCTTTGGTGTGGCTCGTCTCGGGGAAAGGAACTGTTTTAGCTTTGGCCCTCGTGCAGATTTGCTCATCGGGCGTGCCCAGCAGTCTGAAACAGGCAAGAAAAACGAAGAAGAAAAAGAGGTGCCAGGCCTTGGCGAGTTGTAAGCAACGTGGTTTCCGGGGTCAACAGCAGCAAAAAAATGTAGCTTACCGAGAAACCCGGATGAGCAACTTGTCTCGGGTCTTTCCACAGGGGTCATGGGGGGTTGGTGGTTCCGACGGCTGGGCATTTTCTTCAGCGACACTTGCACCGGGAGCTTTTTAGCCGCCGGCACTAGTCAACACCACAAGCCAACAAGGACCAGCGGGGAAAGTAAAAATCTATATTTGGGGCCGGTAAGCTAATAAACTGTTGTGAATTAAGCGCCCGTAGGTGGCACATGTGGTGTAAGATGGCGGGGGGGGCGTGGGGGAGATGGACGAGTAGGATATTTTATATTTTGCAAATAAAAGTAAGAGAGAGAATGCGGTATCATGGGACAGGGCAAGGGTGATTTTTTTAAAAAGTCACTCAGCAATTTCTCGTCCCCGCCACACCACAATCCCTGGGTTGTCTCAATCTGACGGGCAGCAGACCCGATTGCTGATCCGGAGACGTAATGGGTGTGTGTGTGTTCGACATAAAACCTGGGGGGGAGTGTGTGATGACGGGGGGTTCGCCATGACCAAGACAACGCAGCCTTGTTCCCAAACGTTTTGTCGTTTGTTCGCCCAGCAATCCCCCCTGTGTGGAACCGGTTGGCCGGATATAATCGAGCCTCGTGGTGTCTCGCGTCGTGCAGCACCCATGCAAGCACCACTACCGGATACATGGACAATACGTCCCATCCCTCCATCATTGCCTTCTCATAATCACAGTTGGAAGAACGTCTGTCTTGCACAGGGGGCTGGTTCCAACCCCAGCCGCACCAACACACAGACAGAAAAAAACGTCCTTTCCTCATCGATGCTAGTGTACCAGTCAGCAGCCCCAAAGCCCACATCAGCAAGTTTACCGCCCGTCATATAAGCTCCTGGGCAAGCCTCCCCGCCCGCTTAGCCCCCCCCCGGTCACGTCAGAAGGGAAGCTGAGCTAACTAATTATTAAAAAATAAAAAAGGAAAAAAGAGGCTGGCTGCAGGGGACAACTCCTTTCCGTCGAATAAAGTCTATCCCAAACGTCTGGTTTCGTGTCGTTGTGTCCGTGACCCCCCACGTTGAAGGGGCGATAGCGATAGATATAAAGCCAAACTTTCCCCAGCCTCCTCCAAAGAACCAACCACCACAGTCGCTTCTTCTAAAACCGTTTGTGCTGTCGACAAAAAAAAAACGACCATAGCTCGCACCAACCTAGAAACCACAAAGCGTCGCCCAGACCGTTTTTTTTATTTTCATCTGCAAGCGCCCTGGCGGAGTACAACAGCAACAAACCCACACCAACCATACAGCCCATCCCTAGTACCACGTTATCACAACCCTGCAGCAAGTCGGTTTCTATTCTGGGAAACTCCCCCAAAAAAATAACGCCTTCTACCAATTCGCTTGCCAACATCCCATCCCGTCGACCAGGTTTCCTCTCACTCTATCTGTATACACCACCCACCACCCACCAACAACTCCATCTATATAACTTATACCCGAGACAATCCTCTCCCAATCCGGCCTCTGATCTTCAAACCCGTTCAACATCCAAGACATACATTGCTTCCCTCCCTTGTTCTTTTCTTCTTCTCTTCTTCTTTTTTTACACTTTTTTTTTTCTTTTCGTCTCTTCTTCCTTCCCTCGTGCAAAGATGCTCTCCAAGTCTCTGCTGCTGCTCGCCTCTCTGGCATCCTCTGTGCTCGCCGCCCCAGCCGCCTGCGCCGCGCCGAAGCCCGCGACACCTACTCTGCCTCTCACCGGCGGCGGTACGTCCTTTGCTGCTTTCCCCAATTGACTCCCCCCCGACTAACACAGCCACAGCCAAGGAACTCACCAACCCTCCGGACGGCCTCAAGCTGCTGCACATTGCCCTCGGCTTCGGCATCCAAAACTACACCTGCGCCGCCGCCGGCGCCACCCCGACCGCGACCGGCGCTCTCGCCGTGCTCTACGACGCCCGTCCGCTCTACCCCAAGCAGGGCCCGCGCTCGCTCGCCTCCGCGGCCCAGTTCGCCCAGCTGCCCGCCGACGTGCTCGCCACCCACCCCGTCCCGCTCAACCTCGACAACCGCCTGGACCGCGCCGACCCGGCCCACCCCGGCGCCTCCCTCACCGAGCCCTTCCTCGCCCCGCCCGCCGGCCTCGTCGTCGACGGCGTCAACGAGCCCCTCGCCTACATTGGCCACCACTTCTTCACCGACAAGGGCGTCCCCGCCTTTTACCTCGACAACGGCAGCATCTTCCTCACCTCCAGAAAGGACGAGGCCGTTGACGCCCCCGTCGAGGCCTCCGCCGGCCCCGATGGCACCGGCGCCGTCGCCTGGCTCAAGCTGAGCGCCACCGACGCCGCCGTCGGCCCGGCCAAGTTTGTCTACCGCGTCCTCACTGCCGGCGGAAACTCGCATGGCTGTGTCAACGGCGCTGGCGGCGACAGCACTAGCTACACTGCTACTTACTGGTTCTACGGCTAAGCCTGCCTTGATGCCGTCACCGCTGCTGATAGACTTGCTTCCCTTGTCATCTTTCTTTTCATTGCACTCGCTAGATACCTTTAATGTTGCTTCTCGTCTTTTTCATGGTCGAGCTTAAAATTTGGGGTGCGGCCATCAGTTTATTGTTTTCTTGTTTTTATATTCGCATTACACGGCTCGTTTGGCATAGAAAGGTTTACATTGTTTCTCACGCCGTCTTCATCTTTATCATGGAGATGACCTTTTCAATCGTTAAAAAGCTTTACATGGAAATATCATTTTTTTTGATCAAGTATCTATCTAATCTCGCTTACACCGACTTCTTCATTTTGCCTGTCGTGTTGCAATTCAGTTCCATGGCTGGCACGTCGTCGCAGTAAAACACGGCGCCAATACCACCCCCAATAACATGCAACCCGTTATAATACCGCCAACAACCCTGCAACTTGGCACCATGCGCCCACATCATTTTTGGAATACATCTCTTGGCAAATGTCCGCCATTCGCTGCTTGTCACAATGCCGGCCACCTGGCGTGACCTACCATCCAAGGCCCCAATTCTTCCCGTCCGAGGCGGCTACGGAGATTGCACCGGCATCCATGTCACCTTGACTTTCTTCTCCAAGATATTCTTAGTTCCTATGTAATCATTGGTCATTAGAAATCCAACACGCAGTCGACCTTTTTCTTGGCTGCTACACAACCCTGACAGTATACAGGGCCCAACGCCCATAGCCCATCGCAACTTGATTGGCACGTGCCGTGTACCATCTATCTCATGCTGGCGTCCAGACCACCAGCCAAATCCTGCTCCAGACCGTTCGCGCCGCCCATGTACTCTTGCGGCCGGGGGTCCTCCGACTTCCACTGCGTCGAGCCTTGAGGCATGGGCACCTGCTGCTGCTGCTGCATCTGTGTCAGGGCGGGGCCGGCGGTGGGCACAGTGCGCACCATCTGGCGAAAGCGCGCCACCTCGTCAAGGATCATACGACGCATTTCGGGCACCTCCTCGACGACCTCAAAGTCAAAGTTAAACGTCGTGGGGCAGTCGGGCTCGTCCGAGGCATCGTGCCAGATGTGCAGGTACGGGTGCTCCAGCGCCTGTTCCACGCTAATGCGCGCCGAGGGATCAAAGGCCAACATCTTGTCGAGCAGGTCCAGGGCGTCGGGGTTCGCGTTGGGGAAGAGGCTAGGGAAGGATCGCTTGGGCATGAACGGCAGGTTGCGGACGTATTCCTGGGCCCGGGGTGAGCCAATGCGGGAAAGCGTCTCCTCGTTGGGGGTGCCGAGAATGTGAAGAATCTGGTTGAGCTGGTCGACGTAGTCACGACCCTTAAAGAATGGACGACCGCCGAGAAGTTCAGCGAGAATGCAACCGACCGACCACACGTCAACTACTTGGGTTAGCGTGAGGGCTTTCACAATGCAATGAGCCCTGACGTACTAGCTTTGGTATAGCTCTGGAAGCTGAGCATGATTTCGGGCGCACGGTACCATCGGGTGGCTACGTATTCTGTCATATAGCCAGCATTCTCCTGGGGGTCGACAGAGAAGCCGCGGGCAAGACCAAAATCGCAAATCTTGAGCTCGCAGTCGGCGTTGACAAGCAGGTTGCCTGGTTTCAAGTCACGGTGCAGCACGTTGGCCGAGTGGATGTACTTGAGACCGCAAAGGATCTGGTAGATGAAGGACTGGAAGTGCGCGTCGGTCAAGGGCTGGCCTGAGCGGATAATGGCAGCCAAATCGCATTCCATGAGCTCTGCCAAGTGTTAGCATGGGCTTGTACAATGTATTCAGGTAGGTAGCTGGGCTGACCTTCGTATAAATAGGTTTCATTGAAATCATTCGGCCGTGGAATGTCCATGTCGTAGAGGCAAGTAATCTGGCCAAGCGATTAGCTAGGCTGCGTGCAGGGTATCGGGGCACGACGGGTGAGCGCACATTACGGTGGCCGCGAAAGTGCTGGAGCAGCTTTATCTCGCGCAGCGCCCGCTTGGCGAGAATCTTTTTGGAGAAGACATTGGTGACTTTTTTGATGGCGACACCCTCCGAGGTTTGGTTATTAACGGCGGCACTACAAAGCACGAAGCGCGACGGTTAGCCGTGGCTTCACGGGTAAACGAGGATGGCGCGGGGTAGCTCGTTGGCCACGACGCCGGCGCACGACTCACCAGACGATGCCGTAAGCACCCTGTCCGACCTCCTTTGTCACAGTGTAGCGTTCGTCGACAATGAAATCCTGGTTAAAGACCTTGAAGACCTTGCGTCCCTGGAGATCGCCCATGGCGGCGAGATTCTGAGCGTACAGGCGAGGAGGGCGCGGGCACAAAAATAACGGAATGCGGGGCAGAAAAGGCTCAAACGGCAAACGGCGAGCGGCAGGCGCGGTGCGTGCGGGAGAAACAGCGTATCTGCAGCGAGGCCAACGGGATCTAGTGATGATGGGAAGCTGATGACTCTGGCGCAAGATAAGATGAAGCCGGGACGAGCAAGAGTAGATGAACAGATGGGATGGTGGTTGATAGCAAGATTATATATATATATATATGGAGTCGACAAGCTGGCAGGAGCAATGGTGGGCGGGCGGCTAGAGGATGATGATGGTCTTGGGGGGGCCAATGAGGGGTTATCACCGGCGGGAAACCCACTAAAATAAAAAGCTCGTCAATTCCTCGCATTGGCTGGTCCTCGACAGGGGCTGCCAGCGGGGTTCCTGGCGCTGCATCCACTATAAAAGTCCCCTGGAAGGCGAGAACAACGAGGCTACAGCGCCAAAGAGGCCTCAAAGTGCCCTGAAAGAGAGCCTCAAGAACACCTAACCGTCCTCATCAAACACGAGCTCCCCGTTTGCAAGCATACATGCCCTCACCAACCACACGCCGAATCCAATATTAATCCTAATATCATTTATATCGCTCACAATCATTTCCATCCGTCCACTCGTCATCATCACACCACGGCCGATCTCAATCCAGGATCACATCACCCTGCCCCTACCCGCCCAACCTCACACCCGTCACCTCACTGGGAGCTCTCATTGGCCGCTCCGGAGACTTTGCCGCCCAGCCTCTGCTGACAATTCTCGTCACAGAGGTCTACTTGTCGTCCGTGCTAGTTATATTCATCGTCCCCTTTCCAATCCCGGCCTCTCTTTCCGAGCTGCCCCAATTCGAATCATGTCCCCTCTTTTGTCCACGCTATCCTCGTCGAGGAAGTCAATTTGTGCTTGCTGCTCCTAAGCTCGGCGCATGAAAAGACCAGCATTGTTCGTCACGAGTCAATAATGGACATCTCCCCAGCTTCCCGGACTGGAAGGTGATACTGCACAGCCTACCCAGTGCGCCGAGCCTCGTTCTTGTGGCCTGCCCAATTGAGCCTCCGAGACCACCAACGAGAGACAAATCAGTCTTGGTCGTGTTCAAAGATGTCGTGCATTCCCTTACCGGCCGATGAGAGCCTACTTCTCAATCTATTGTGAGCGCAGTGTGTTGCACAGAGGGTCGATGCCATGCTGGTGGCGGAAAAGGGAAGGATACCTCTTTTCACGCTACATTAATCACACCTTCAAGTAGGACATTGCCGAGAACCGGCATCGTTCATAACTTGGTCTGGACGGAAGTTAGCCGTGTCACGATCGGCCCGTGCCTCTCTGTTGACGACGCAACATCACTGACACACGGCTGGATGCTGCTTTTGAGAAGCTCTTGTAAGCTGGCAACCTGTACTGTGCGCCGACACGCCGAACAGGGAGAAGCAAGATGCCAACGCTGACACAGGTGGCACTGGTCGCGACGGGAATGCTCACATTGGCTCCCGTGGCCGGACAGTCTGTGGCCTGAACGATCTCAATTTCCCACTGCGTCGGGTCTGTGTATCCAGTTCCCTGTTGAACCTGCTGTGGCAAGTGTGCGAAGACGCATCTGGTGGGCAAAGCCGTCGCGTTGCACGAATATAGCACTTCAGTTTTCGTACACTCATCGAAAGCGACGAAGGCCTAGTTGAATGCGTGACTCTCTGTATCAAGCGACATAGATAATTTGTTCATCTTGCGGACTGGTTTTCTTCTGTCTACGAAACATCCGAGGACCCGAAGTGCTGCAAGGCTGCAGACGGGCTAGTGTTTGCTGCGAGCCTTGTAAATCTGCAGGAACCTCAGCCTTACTTTTAACTAGTTCGGCGCCGTTTCCTGTCTACTGAACAATACCACTGCTGGCAAATTCGCCGCGGAATGGGAGCTCTCGGTGAGCAACTGTTGAGTGCCGAACCTTGCCCGACACTCTGGGCCTCAATAATTCCAACTAGCTAGCTGCTTTGGTGCCTTGTAGTCGCCTAAAACGCAGATCCACATCTCTTGCAAATGGAAATATTTAGCCTGATATTTTTACACCTTTTTATATCCATTGCAGAGGCTAGGATCGCTGTGTATGAATGCCGAGGCTTGATGCATGTGTAGATGAAGGAAGCCAACATCAGGGGAGCACAAGCAACTGCATCTCTAGCCTTGTGACCAAGCTATCAACTCTTATATCTCGTTCTCGTTGTGGATCGAGTTGAACAGACACTCCAACGCCCGCAATCTTAAAATCGGAAGATTGTTCGTGTCCAAATCTACCACCTGTTCGAAGGGCAAAGCGCTGCCGCTAGGGAAGCTACCATTTTCCCTTCATACGTATGGACCAGCCGGTACGTTTAAACTGGCCGGAATCGGAGTAGATTAGTAGGGAACATTGTCCACCTGGCGTTCACCAAGGCTTTCAAGGTTCACACCACCTACAATGAGGTAGCGGCCATGGTGATCTGCTAAGCCACACCAGTCCTTGTTCGCAAGGTCTACAAGGTATACGAATAGCCTGGTGGTGGTGCTCATATTATTATGGAATCAAGAAATAGAGCGTATTGTAGATTAAGGATAAGCTTCACTTTCATAAGTCCTATGGGCAAGGAACTTCCCGACCAACAGGGTCGCAAACATGCATACCATCCTTAACGCCATGTCCATAACATTTGCCTACTTATCTTTAGCCACAAAGAATCTCATTAATTTATTCCATTGTTTCGCGTACCGTTGGAGCTGCAATAGCAGTAGTTGCCGAACCCCGAGTCTGGATCGGCGCTAGAATAAGTTGTCAGACATGCAAGACAAGGGTCGTTCGTAGCTCCTATGTCACTCACTGATTTTCACAGCCGGACTGGGCACCAACAATTTGAAAAATGGCGATAAAGAGCGAAGTGATAGTTGTAAGTCTCATTTTTAAGAGCAGTTCGAAATTTTCTCTTGAACTTCTTTGTCCATGATTAAGTCGGGGAGATCATGCACCACCACATGTGGATAGGGTTGTTTTTATAGCTGTGATAGAGACACAGATCAACACCGGCTCAGAGTTAGTTGCCGCATACCCGAGCCTGATTTTCTCATGTTTGTCATTTGACGCGTAAATTGGCTATATGTTGCGACATTGTAAAACTCACGCCGAACTGCAGTGACGGGGTAGTGTCACACGGCTTCCAATCTCAGGCGGGGTAAGGAGGCGTGTCTAGCAGCCACAATTTCATAAAACACACAGTATCAGCCCGAGCCTTACCATCCTAATAAACATTTCTTTCTCCAAGACATCTGCACTCCGTGCCTCCCTTGTGAGAATGCAAGCCGCGCCCGAAGATGAGAAGGGTCCCGAACGCGGCCAAAGCGAGCGGCTCAAGGCATCAAGCCCGGTGACTCGTTTGACTCTGTCCAACATGCTGCGACGCTCGGTTGCCGAGATAGCGCGAGCTGAGGGGGATAACAACCGGCTCTTGGAGTCTGCCGGCTCTATAGAGAACATACACCATCGATACTCGAGTTCTGAGAAGCCAGCGAGCGAGTTCGAGATTGACTTGCACGATCTCTGGTTCACCTACTACCATGCTGCGAAGAATACTACCGCTCAGAACCCTATGCTGGACCGACTTGTGGTCCAGATTATTCAGGCTAGAGAGTTGGGTTCACTACGCAGACCTTCTCCCGCAGACGCCAGCGTCATAACCGAGGCGACGACTTCTGATGGGATCATTTGGACCGATCTGCCCTTTTTGGTCCCAGACATGACTGGATTTTGGCTCCAGGACTGGCCAATGATGAGCGCAAGCAACCTTCTCAGCTTTGTCACCTTCTTGGCAAAACTGGCGTCCGTCGGTGTCTGCCAGGACAGGCTGAGCGGTGTCGGCCTCGCTCTGCTATGCGATGCGCTCGAGACCCCGCGCCCGCTGGGGGCGTCCGGGGAGGAGCATGGAGAAGATCCGTCCAGGCTCCCGCAGGACGTCACTGTCGCTGCGCTCCTGCCGGCCGTCAACTCTTGGCTGTGCCATTGCGGGCACAAGATCGTCCAGCTGGCCGACGCCCGGTGGAAGAGCGACGCCTGCAGCCTCGGTGAGCTCTTCCGCGACGACCCGTTATGCGGCAGCGCCACACCGACCGGTTTTAGCCCTGAGAGGTGGGTTTTCTGGCTGAAGAGACTGGAACAAATTGCCAAAGGGGCGGATACTGCGGGAGATGCACGTCTTGGCGAGACCGTCCGGAAAATGATGGACAACATGCTCTTCATCGCGGATGAGAGGCATTCGGCGGTCAAGCAACTGCTGCAAAACTCGCCTGGTGTGATTCGGCATGAGCCCGTGATACAAGTTTTTGGCCCGAAATAGGCCACTATGCGCGAGGAGATAGGTAACCGTAGCGCCTCCCCTATGGTACAAAAAACATTTACTAAATTGATGTCCTTGTTAACCTGGTTTTTGCTGCTCGGTCGATAGTGTAGCTGGATGGCACCTGTCCGCACCGCACTTGTCAGGCTCGACCACACTTGATATCAGATTTTCAGATAGTTTATGACAATTTCTGCACCGGAGCTCCACTCGGACACGCAAAGCCGCCAGTATGTCTTTCATCACGCATTGGTGACTGTAATAAGCTGATCATTTCCCTAGCCTTCCTCATGGACCGCTGAAGGATCAACAGAGGCGGGGAATCGTGGCATGCAGCAAATCCGCGAGCAACGGGCAACACCGTATATCACAACAGTACGCCTTCTCGGTTGCATAAATGAATCACATCTAATCCTCCAAAAAAGGCTGTGCGGTAGAAGGAAATGTGTACCTAAATTCGCTCTCCTGGTCCAACACTGTTGTCTCCCATCATTACTCAGTAATCTACACGACGGTTAAGAAAATGAAGTCTGCCATCTTTTACAACATTTGTTTCGGATTTGCGTCGGTTGCCAGAGCCGTTGCAGTGCCTGTTGAACCTCAGCTGCAGGGGTTTGACCAACGTCAAGAGGGCAAGCATTGCAACAAAGGCTTCCGGGGTGTCACTGTCATTGAGGAAGTAGCGATTGATGAGACGAAAGATGGTGGTAATGTTGCTGAATATGCGAGTCCAGGATATCCTGGAGTAAGTATTCTAGGCTTTTCATTGTTTTTCTTTCTTTTTTACTTCCTTTTCTTCTTTTTGAATGGCGTTATATTGACTTCGCCCTCTCAGAGATGTGATCCCGGCCCTCAGGTATGCCAATTCTTCTGGCAAGACAATGACGGATGGAGATGCCGAGCTATTTGCCACTGCCCAATCAGTTCTATCGTAAGTCGACGCCTCCATACTTTCTTTCAAGCCGGCTAGAATTCTGACTAACTTGCATAGTGCACTGAAAGTGGCAACTATTGTTTCTACCAGCGGGATAATGGGGGTTGCTACTGTACGTAACGGTTCACGATTTGAGACATCACTGCAAGATTTACCGTATCTCGTTCGATAAAAAATTCCTATATAATTGAATATACTGCGAATATTAGTGGTTTTCGAATTTTCGTCGCGTAAGAAGGTGACCCACCATCTCTGGGCGGATCATGATTGGGAGACTCCTGGCGGGCACGGGTTTCGACGAGGTCGAGGACATTCTGAAGCGTGTTCCACTGCTAGCGCGTAACAGTGGCGACATTTGCCTTACTTGGATGATGAATGCAATCTGTCCCCTGCAGAGATGCACCCTCGTGGGTGAAGGAGTTTGACGTGGGAGCGTTCATGGACCATGCGCACGATCGCATCAAGGCCTCGTTCGGCACGATTAAGTGGAGGCGCAAGTACTATCAGGAGAGCTCTGCTAAGAGTTGTACTTTTTTTTACTTAAGCTGAGGAAATTGATGGGTGTTTGTGTGCTCTGGAAACGTTGGCAAAGTTCAGACAATTGTGGCTCATGGCTTACTTTCGTCTCGGGCCAGCGAGTGGTCAGGTATCCGTTAGGCTTCCACAGAGCAATTTGTATATATGGAGAGTCGTATCAAACTATTGGGTGAATGGCCATGATCTCCTCTTGGTTTGATAACAAGTCTTGGTGGCCAGGTTCGGGCCGGGCCGGTGCTAAAGCCAGCCACGAGGTGGGCCTGGAGCGCTTGGAGGTACAGATGGATGGTGAGTGCTGCACCCGCCGGAATCAAGGCGCCGAAGACTTGACTTGATCATTTCGTAACACCAATATGGCAGATGGCGTCGTGTACCTTTTTTTTCCCCTTCTCCTTCTTCCCTCAAGGCCTCCAAATCATGCCCCCCTGCATACTGGACGAGAACTCGTGGCTGAGTGCCAGTGATACGCAGCCCAAACGACGACGTTAATACATCTAATTTCTTCTCTGCAATCTTGCGCGACTAAAATCGCATGGGAAAATGTCCCATCTTGTATGCTACCCGCTTCATGACACACCATAGAGAACGACATGGCTCTTCAAACGGGGTTGCCATTTTAGACAATCTTTGTTGCCAGATACAGCCGAGTGGTTTTCATCGAAGCCGATGTCGGGGGATATGACCACGCCGTCTTGGCTAGAACCATGTCGGCGCAATGGTAACAATCCATATCGATGTTGGACTACTGCTCTGGCAAAA
Organism: Cordyceps militaris CM01; assembly: GCF_000225605.1. Classification (NCBI taxonomy): domain Eukaryota; kingdom Fungi; phylum Ascomycota; class Sordariomycetes; order Hypocreales; family Cordycipitaceae; genus Cordyceps; species Cordyceps militaris. The sequence continues at coordinate 359,380 of NW_006271978.1, read as the reverse complement.
GGAGCGAGTGAATCATGTAGCCACCTTCCTTCAATCATGACACTCTAACTAAAGGCCCTTTTCCCTCGAATCCGGCCACCAAGCTTTGCGCAGATGCAATGGTGCCTCATCCTCTGACACGAGGATATCCATGGTCAAGTATTCTCCGCGATACGTTTCCACGAGTGTCTTGTTCTCCACGGGCGGCACATGCCATTACCATCACATCATGCGCCCCCGCTTATCTGGGTATCATCATGTCTCCATCTCGCCATTTCCCCCTACAGCGATGCATCCTTTCCCCCAACAGCAGTATTCTTGTCCCCGCCGACCACAGTCTCCAAGAAATTCTTGGAGAACCGCGCGCACTGCTCAAACGCGCGCTTGAAGCCGGCGTCGCCGCCATAGTACGGGTCGCTGACAACCTCGACCTTGCCGGCGGTGCCGCTGTACTCGCCAAAGAGCTGGACGCGGGCCTTGGCGTCTGGGTTGCCGCGCTGCAGGCGCACGAGGTCCGACAGGTTGGAGCGGTCCATGGCGAAGATGTAGTCAAACTTGTCAAAGTCGGACGTGGCAAACTGCAAGGCGTCCAGTATATAGTCAGTCGACGCTCGGCGATATCAAAAAAGTCTCGAAGCCTGGACATCGGCCAGGGAAGAACACCAGGCAGGCGTGGCCCGGGTACAGGATGGGGGAAAATGTAGATACATACACGCCGCGCAGAGTGCTCATAGTCGGTAATGCCATTCGCCTCGAGCGTCGCCATGGTGCGACTATCAGGCTCGTCACCCGTGTGGTACGCCGCTATGGAGGGGTAACCTGTCAGCCGAAAACAAAAACCAGCCACTTCCCGCGCAAACATCCGACGAGGAAGAAGGAAATAAAAAAAGATGGCCTCTCACCTGTACCGCAGGAATCGACCCGGCCAATCTTGTCCTTCCACTCTGGCTTCTGCGCCAGGTGGCGAAAGATGCCCTCGGCCATGGTCGAGCGGCATATGTTGCCCAGGCAGACAAAGAGGACCGACGTCGTTTCAGGCATGGCTTTTTTTTTTGCTCGAGAGCGGGTGGCCAAAGAAACAAAAAGGGGAGGAGAAAAGCAAGGAATAAGCGTAATGAGAAATCCTGGGGTTCAGCCGCAACGATCGCACAGTGATTTGGTGTAACCTACAAGTTTTCCCGGGCCCCAGGATTGTCGGCCGGACCATTCGCGGGGTTTCGCTCATCGACAGACGTAGATTTTTCGCAGCCTTTTTGCATCAATTGGGCGCGATATTTTTTTCTTGTCCCGCCGGCGTGCCCCTCTCTTCCGCTATCCGCTGGTGGGGTCGATGCAAACTCCGTCAACTTGTTCAGGACGGAGAAAGTAAGTAATTCTCGAGGCACGGGGCACCAAGATGGCGAGATCAACAGATGCCAGCCACCATGATGAATCGTCTGTCCTGGTCGTATTTGGCCACTTTTCGCCACAGCACTTACCAAGTGTACACACTCAAATCATGGCGCCAGGGTAGACTTGGACTCGTTGAATTCATTCCTAGATACTTTTCTGTTTACTCAGTACAACAAGAGAGGGGATGCTGCACACTGCATGCTGCAGCTATACACGGTCTTCTGCTGCCCATGGCCGGGTCTCATGGCCCGCCTGCAGCCTGGCTTCAATCCTTCAATCGTCCCGAACCCCACGCCATAAAAAAACAAAGACGCCATGCTAAAGTAAGAAAGGGGTGTTGATGTACAATATGGATACACAATCCGTCAGACGCAGCCATTGTCTCCAACGGCTATGCGGGCAAATGCCAGATTCACTGCTGTGCCGCGTCATCATGGTATACATGTGCAGAGTCAGTTTACATGGCCAGCTGCTGACGCTGTCGCTCACGGCGGATAGCCTCAAGAACGCCCAGCACGCCGTTGTTGCGGATGCGTTCCAGCACCATCTTCATGCCGTCGCGGCTCTTGCCCAGCTGCGCTTGCGTCTTGGTCGACGCCATCGTCTCGATGCTGCGTTGGATGCCCTTGGCTCCCCAGCCGCCGATGATGCCCGAGAACCAGCCGTCTTCCGACGTGGCCTGCCCAATCTTGCCGCGAATCTTGTCGCCCAGCCGCGACTTGAAAATCACAGACGTCTTGACGTCCGTCTCGAGCGTCGGGGCGCGGCCGGCCGCCTCGCTGGGGATGCAAAAGTCCTGCTTCTCCACGACCGACAACACACCTGTAAAGTTGAGGTTGCGACTCTCTGTGCGCATCCAGCCCGCCTTGATGTCGACCACGCTCGTCTCGAGAATATACGACGCCTTGTCGCCGGCACCGCCGCCCGTGACGCTCGTTGGCAGCAGCTTGTACACGGCGCTAGGCATGCGGCTCTTCTTCAGGTGGATGCGCGTTGTGTGCAGTCGCTGCGTGACGGGGTCAACATGGCTCGAGATGGTGTCGGTGCTGAGGACGTGCGCGGCAAACGGGTTGAGGTTGGGTGACGAGTAGCGGAGAAAGTAGGCGAGAGTGACGGTCGGGAAGGGATGCGAGTAGGTGTGGTTGGTCGAGTGCTGGAGCACCATGGTGACTGATGCGTATCAATTGCTCCCGCCGCCGGTGCGACGGAGCAATATGGATGAATCGGTGTGTTCGTCGAGTGCTATTTGCGCTGTTGCTGCGTTGCTCGTGAGCAAGTTCGGCTCAGTCGGGACAGCCCATGGAAGGGGGTAGAAAAATCACGAGACCAGCAACGAGGCTGTCAAGGAGGTCAAGTAAATAGAAACAGGGGAGCAAGTGGAATAAAAAAAGACGCAGAGGATGACAACCTGCGAAAGTTGATGGAGGGAAATTGGCGGGAGGGGAAGAATGAAGGGTGGTGTGCTCCCAAGACCACTGCAGAAGGGGAGAGAAGAGACGGCAGGAGGAGGTGATGCTAATAATTACAGAGGCGAATTTTCTCCTGGGCTGTTTGCTGCCAAATGTCTGAGGTGCTGATTGGTTCGCCGAGCGGGGCGAGCTGTCAGAGTATCTGATTGGTTCACAGTGCGGGGCAAACAGTCCGGGGTTGGGCAGCCACACGTGATTCGTTGCCAGAAATGAGACGACGCGGCCCCGACATGGCCAGACTTGCGCTCCCAATGTGCAGCTGCATGCGCAACATGCGCTAACAAACACGTCGAGGTGTCATAGTGCTTGACTATTATAACCTGAATACACGGCGCCAGTGTCGCATTCTATACACTATACCGGATCAGGGTAGGATTTCATACTTTATCCCGGATCAGGGCAGGGAGCCGGCACGTCACTTCAGCTCTGGAGAACTCGCTCCGGGCTCTTGCTGGAAATACTGCCCAACAAAAAGAAGAAAAGAAAAGGTTGTTTGTTGCAAAGCGCTTACAGAGTTTGATTAGCAAAGCTGTCCAGCCAGCGATGGCTTAGACAGCCGAGATGAACGTATTAACTGACCATGACTATTGATTCAGACAACCTGCCCCGCTTCCAAACGTCATGACCATGTCCAGCGCACTTGTAACCTCGAGAGCCATATCTTCTCGCAACAAAAAACCCTTTTTTCATTCCTGCGGATACACCACTAGCTTGACACCACTGACCTTGCCCTCGCGCAGCCTATCCAGGGCGTCCTGCAGGCCCGACAACCCCCCTGGCACGCGCGACGCGGGATTCGGCCAGACGGCGCCCGTCTGCACGCCGCGCGGCAGATACTCGCCCACGAACCAGTCGCGGAGCGCCCCGCGCGCCGGGTCCGAGACCAGGTCCTCAGAGTAGCTCGACCAGCGCTTGACGACGCCAGCCGGCAGCGCGTCGTCGTTGGGCGACGGGCTCGTGGAGAAGAAGAGCCCGCCGCCGCTCGCGCCGAGCAGGCGGCCCATGAGCGCCGTGCCGGCCTCGCTGCCCGTGGCCTCGAGGATGGCGTCGTACGGGCCGTAGCTGCGGAGCGCCTGCACGACGTCCTCGGGCGGCTGGCCATGGTCCACGACGTGCGTCGGGTTGCGCCGCCGCACGAGCGCCTCGTTGGCGGCCGAGCTCGTCGTCACCACCTCGTAGCCCGCGTCGGACGCGTACTTGACCGCCAGCCCGCCAATCGCCGTGGACCCGCCATAGATGAGGATCCGCTCGCCGTTCTTGTCGATGCGGCCGCCGCCGCCGGACGGGGTCGCTGGCCGGTGGTCGAGACCCATGTGGATCGTCAGAGCCGACACGGCCGTGGCCAGGTTCGCGATGACCCCCGCGCCGTCCTCCAGCGACGACGCGTCGCCCAGCCGCAGCACGTTGCGCTCCAGCGCCAGCGGGTACTTTTGGAACGCGCCGAACCGGTCCTCGCGCGCCGTCGCGCCCCAGCGTGCGACTGCAACGCGGTCGCCACGGGCGACGGACGTGACGTCGGGCCCTACATCCGTCACCGTGCCGGCGAAGGTAAAGCCCAACACGGCCGGGTACGGGAGCTGAAACATGTTGAACCTGTGTGGCACACGTCAGCGCTGCCTTGGCTGCACCTCCGCAACGGTTTTGTAGGGGAGGTGGAGGGGGTGTACAGACTTTTGGAGCTTGGCCTCGATTGGATTCAGGCTGATGACCTCGTTGCGCACGCGGATCTCACCGGGACCTGGCGTCCAGTTCAGTATGGCACCGACCTTGAGCGGCTCGCCGGTCCCCGTGAGCCATGCAGCTTCGTTCTCGTCGCGGTTGAGCGCCATGATTACCTGTTGCTTTCCTTGTGGACGTAAAGAGAGAATCTACGAGCGCAACACGCCTGATATAAATAGGTCGTATTCACAGTGATTTAGTAAGCGCCGGTTATCTTGACTTGGAACACCGGCGATGCAGCCGTTTCTATTTAGCCGTCGCTAGTAGACTTCATTTCTGCCCACATTCATGCGCCACGAAGTCGTGGAAGCCATGTGCGTTGTATTTATCAGCAGGCTTTGTCAGACGATCGCCGTCGGGGATGGTGCTATAGAGGTTAGACTCGGCTCGTGTCCAGAGGTTGTTGCGTTCCGTGGCTGCCGAAACCCCGCTTACGTAGACTTGCTCTCATATCACACATCACCACCATCGTCAGCCAGTTGAAGCCCGCCTAGTCAGCACCATCTTGATAACAAAATTATACAATGTATTAAAATGACGTCTATTCATTCCTGTACGCATGCCATCCCAAACAAATCTCAAAAGCCATGCTAGCCAAAGCAAATGCCACACGCAGGCGGCCTCTAGAGCAAGAACTCGTCTTGGGCATAGTGTCCGAGGACGACGAAGCCCTCGTCATACCGTCTCTTATCAATGCGGGCAATGATGGCGCCGTGGGCGTGGCCCGTGTTATGGATCCAGACCGGGTATTTGCGCCAGCCGAGCGAGTCCAGGTTGCGAATCATGTCAAACTGGCAGGGCGCGAGCGCGAGCGTCGGCTGTGTCGGCTGAGACAGCCTGCGCTCCCTCGTCAGCAGCCGTCTGTCCTCTGCATCCAAGGCGGCGTCCTCGTCGGCGTCGTCGTCGGGTTTGAGATACTCTTGCTGCTGGGAGCTGTTGAGGGCCTCGTACGCCGACTCGACCTCGCCGCGCAGCTCCTTGATGAGCAGCGGGACGCGGTACTCGTCGGTGCTGACGCCGAGCTGGCCGCGCTCGTGCAGGCGGATGCGCTGGGAGCTGCGCACGTTTTGGATGAGCGAGTTGACGAGGTACGCGGCGACGCCAAACGGCACGAAGACGGCGACGGCCAGCGCCAGCGGCAGCTTCCGGAGGGACTGCAGGCAGCGCGCCGCCCAGACGGACGTGGCCGAGGCCGCTGCGAGCTTGGGCCGGGGCAGGAACGGGGCGTGCGGGTCGAGGAGCACCTCGGCGCGGCCGGGCAAGAAGTTGGGGCGCACGAGGTCGAGGTCGCGGTAGGGATCCGTCTTTTGGATGCACGTGGTGTAGTAGACGGCGCTCTTGTCGTTGGTGATGTTGGCGTAGAGCGTGTGGCGCTTGAACCTGCGCAGGCCCGACATGAAGATGGATGCCGGGTCGGCCATGACCTGCAGCAGGGGGCGGCCGGTGTCGCGGAAGCTATCGGTGGTGAAGAGCTGCTGGCCCGACATGGAGAGGGTGCGGGCGCCGACGACGTTCCAGACGTGGTTGTGCCAGCCGCGGAGGGGCGTGCGGACGCCGAGGTGCGGGCTCGCAAAGGTGCAAAAGTTCTACCGTAAATGTCAGCGAGGCGCCGTCGTTGCAAGTTTTTTATGGACTGGCCGTGTCAGCGGGAGACGCACCATGCACTCCATCTTGTCCAGGAGACCCTTGGCGTGCAGCAGGCCGACGGTGTAGCGCGACACCAGGCCGCCCAGGGAGTAGCCGATGATGCTCAGGCGGGTGACGGTGCCGCCAGCGGCCTCGATGATGCGCAGCTCCTCCTCAATCTCGGCGCAGACGCGCTCGCCGCCGCGCTCGATGCCGTCGTAGGTGAAGCTGCCCGTGTTGCGCTTGGCGAGCAGCAGGTACAGCTCGTCGCGCGAGTACTGGTCGCGCAGGCACTTGGCAATGTTGCGCATGTGTTGCGGGTTGCCCCAGAGCTGCGCACCTTGTGGTTAGCCGTGAGAAACGTGGGGCGCTGCCGCGCCGCGCGCGCCGGGCAACGGGGGTTGGTCGATGACGTACGCCGTGGACGAGCACGCAGAGATGGCCCGCCTTGGCGCTGCCGCCTTGAGAGTCCATGGTGGCGCAAAAGTCGTGTCGAATGAACAGTCGTAGGATCTAGGTGGAAAAGGGAACGGTTGATTCGTTGGTGAGGGAAAAAAGTAAAGGAGCGACGAGTAGTTGGAAGATGAAAAATGTCCGAGATGCTGGTCAGGTCCGTCTCGAGCCAGGCGGCATTCAGAGACAAACTGGAGCGGGCCCTGCAAAAAGGGTCCGGTGGAACCAGCCGAGGCTTAAAATCAGGTACGTGAACAGTTAACATGCGGGCTGCAACGCTGACTTGGGCGGGCAGCAGTTTTGTTGGGATTACGGATACCGTTACCCACTTGCCGCTGATAGGCAGGGCCTATTCGTAGCGGCATCGTTGAATACACCGATCCAGCGTTTGCTCGTCTTTGTTTTCTTGAATAAGTTACTATGGCTGGTTACTTGTCGTTGGGGGTAGCGACCAGCCTAACCCAAAATCACCACTGTCCTTTTTCTTTGTTCATTCGTCAACATCTTGTCCACTTCTTCAAATTAAGGTGTAAATAAAAAACAAAAGAACATGACTAAATTGCTGCTGCTTGTAGTTGCTATTTTAGTATCCAGATTAATGCGCCAGGCACTCGGTTCATGTTGTTTACCAGGATACATCAGTAGTAGTCGCTTTACTTAAATCTTCGATTTTCTTGGCAAGTCTTTTACACTGTGACTTTTGTAATAGGACTCGAGTAAGTCGTGGACGGCTTCCGCAATATGTTTGCCGCCGTTCTTGTCACGGAGCGTAGCCTGGAGGTCGCTGAGAGAGATGGCGCGTCCGCGACGATCATTATCCGTGAACTCAACTGACCTGAGCTTGGAGGCGGTCTTGTTCCCATGTCAGATTCCTTCAGAATTGATTCACCTCTACGAGAGCTGCGTTGCATGCGCCACCTTTCCTCTTTTCTCGATGCAGCGAGCTGTAGCGTGAGCTGGCAACGCAATGTAGCCTGCGCCACACTTAGAACAGGTCTGCGCCTCCCATAACACGGTCAGGTGACCACGCGTATAAAGGGGGAGACGGTGATTTCTCTCATCTAGCTCCGCTTCCCACCCCCATCCTTTCTTCTTCGCAAGAAAATATCAACAAAGCATACAATTTCTTCCTCCCCTAGCCAGCGCCTACATCACGCCGGATGGCTACTAGCAGACAGGATGGATCGTGCCCTTCAGCAACCCGACTGTAGCCTTATGGCTTCCCACCTAAGAGGTGCGGCCGAACAATTCGAGCGATGTGTGAACTTGCCCGCCGTGGACGGGGGTAGTCGTATCCTGGAACGGCTGGATGCGATGACGGAACGGCTGGATGCGATGACGGAACGGCTGGAACGGCTGGATGCGATGACGGAACAGCTGGATACGATGACGCAGCAAATCACTATCCTACAAGAAACCGCGCAGCGGGGGTTTACCGACATGGGAGAGAGACTCGATGCCCTAGACCGGAAAATAACAGTAACGTAAGTTAATCCACCTTTATCCACCGTGGTTGGCGATTTATTGACATATTTCGTGCAGAAGCAAAAATATTATAGCGCAGATACGGAACGGCGGGGTTACACGGGGTATGCCACTTAACCGACTATAGGATAGTGGATTGATATAGGGGTGTCCTACAACTCTTAAGGCGTTTAACTTACTACTAGGTAAGATAACCCTATTATATATAGTAGCTTATTTGTAAGGCTTATTCTAGTAGCCTATAATATAGAATAGCTAGGGAAAGAGGTACTATATAACGCTTTATAATAAAAGGAGTTATTAAAGTCTTTATTAGGTATTATATATTATATAACTAGTTATTTATAGTATAATATAGTTATATTTTTTAGTTTTATTATAAGTATAAAACTATAGTATTATAATAATATATTTATTTTTAAGAAAGAAAAATACTAATAAGCTATAAATAAATATAAGTAAGATTATAAATATAAATATATAATAATAATAATAATTCTTATATACTAATTAGACTAAATAACCTATTTAATACCTTTATTAATTATAGAGTAAGGAAAAACTAAAGTACCTAAGAGAAAACCTTATTTATATTTTATAAGATTCTTTATAGTCTTATTGTAAAGTATATAGGGGTTTAGTAAAACCCCTTTTAATACTATATACTAGGTTTTTATTTATATCTTAGCCTATATTTAGCCTATTCCTCTTTAGCTAGCTAAGCTATATAATTATCTTCTTTTCTTTTTAGTTTTTATTTATATTAAAGGGGCTATATTTAATCTTATATATCTTTAGACTAGTTAAGCCTAACTTTTTTTAAATTCTTTCTTCTTCCTTTTTATTTTTATCTATATTAAGGGGAGCTATATTTAGCCTTATAAGCCTTTAGGCTAATTAAGCTTAATTACTACTATTATACTAGTAAGTATTATAGTAAATATAGTTAGCTAAGTATAGTAAATACTTAGTAAGATATACTATATATAAAAGTATATAGTAAATAGAGTTATATTATATATAGTTATATATAGTAGCTAGTTATATTATATAGTATATATATATAGTAATTATATTATATAATAGTATATAAAGAAGTCTTAATACCTATAGTCTTAATATAGAGTATTATAAAGGTTATTATAATAAGTAACTAAGTACTAATAAAGCTAGACTATTATAAAAGGATTATAGCCTTTTATAAGTAAGTAAGGTAATTACTTATAGGCTATTAATTATTAATATATATAATTACTATTTATTTCTATAATTTCCTAATAATACCTAAGATACTACCTATTTATATATTTAATTATAATCTCTTCTTTCTATAGTTTATTTTATTAGTTAATTAAGAATTATTATTATATAACTATTCCTATAAAATACTTTTATAAGTACTTTATACTTATAATCTTATAACTTTTACTTACTTAGAATAATAATTTTAATACTAATTTATTAGGATTACTATCCTAAGTAGGTAATAGTTATAAGATTATAGGTATAGAGTACCTATAAAGGTACTCTATAGGAATAGTTATATAATAATAATTCTTAATTAACTAATAAAATAAACTATAGAAGGGAGAGGCTATAGTTAAATATATAAATAGGTAGTATCTTAAGTACTACTAGGAAATTATAGGAATAAAAGAATAATTAGTAGTTATATATATTAATAGTTAATAGCTTATAGGTAGTTACTTTACTTACTTATAGGAAGTAATAATACCTTTATAGTAGTTTAGCTTTTATTAGCTTAGTTACTTACTATAATAGCCTTTATAATACCTTATATTAAGGCTATAGGTATTAAGACTTTTTTATATACTATTATATAATATAACTACTATATATATATACTATATAGTATAACTAGCTACTATATATAACTATATATAGTATAAATCTATTTATTATATACCTTTATATATAGTATATCTTACTAAATATCTATTATACTTAATTAACTATATTTACTATAGTACTTACTAGTATAATACTAGTAATCTTTTCTTTTAACTAAGTTATATAGCCTTTAGGCCTCTTTATAGCTTTTATAGTATAGCTAACCTAGCCTTAAATATATAGTATTAACTAGTTATTATTAACTAGCTTTTATAATACCTTATTTAAGGTAGCCTTTATTAGTATATTTATAAGGTTATTATTACTATTAATCTAATAGACCTTAGTAAGCTTATAGTACTTATAGAATTAGTATAGTATTATAATATTAATTATTAAGTACTTCTTTTTAATAGTTTTAAGCTTTATTAAGTATTTATATAATAAAAATAAATCTATATAAACTACTATTAGAATTACTATTAAGCCTATTAACTCTATAATCTTATTTAAGGTAATAAAAAGAATATAGTTTATATTAATATTTAGAATTATATTATATAACTTTAATACTAATATATTTTAAGTAATATACTTACTTTTTATTAAACTTTAGGTAATAATATTACCTTAAATAGTAATTTTAATATAGTTAATTAATTCTTTATTACCTAGAATAATTATATATTTTAGCTAAGAACTTAAATCTTTATTATTAATAAAGGAACTATTAATAAAAATAAATAGCTTAGCTATTCTTAACTAGATTAGTAAGTACTAAAGGCCTTAAATAGTATTCTTAATTTACTATTAAATATAGATATTTAGGTATTTAAAATTATCTTTTTTAGGCTCTTTAAATTATATAGTAATAAATAAGTTAAATATAGCTTCTAGTTAATAAATTAAGGCTAGGTAGGTATCTTAAGCTTACTATTTAATATACTCTTTTAGGTTAGTTAGTAGTTAAAGTTTTTTTAATTATCCTTTTAAGATTATTAAGATAGTATTATTAGTATTTAAAAAAATATAATATTTATTAAATATTAATAGGTTTTTTATTATAAGTATCTTCTTTAGCTTAACCTAAAATCTAATAATAATAAAGGTATTAGCTTTTTATTTATTAAAAATAATAATACTAAGGTTAATTATATTATTAATCTATATATTAATAATACCTAGATTAAGGCCTAAAGCTAGTAAAAAATACTAGTTATAAGTAAATAGTAATATCTTAAGCTTTTTAAGGTAGTAAGTAAAGTATATTACCTACTAATAAGTATTTAACTTAAAAATACTATATAGTAGTAAAATAACCTTAATAATAATACCCTTAAGGTAAAGATAGTAAAGTTTTAAAGGAATCTAGGTAAGAATATACTACTAAAGATAGGTTCTAGCCTATATATAGGCCTAGGTAATATTCTAAAGCTATAATAGCTAACCTTATTAGATTTAGGTTAGTATAAAGCTTAAAATTAAGTATTAGCTTATTTTCTAGATAGTTAGTAATTAAGTAAATAGTATATTTTTATTATAATCTTAATAACTATATAGAATTATATATATTTTCTTTATAGGCTTTTTAATAGTATTAGACTTAATTTTATTAACTATTTAAAATTTAAATAGGTATTTATAATAAATAGTAAGGTTAAATTTAATAAATTAAAAGACTTTATATTTTAAAAAGCTTTATAACTCCTTTTTAGTAAAAGTAAAGAATAAAGGCTTATTATTAAAAAGTATATTATTTTTTTAAAGCTTTAAGTAATATTTTATATTATTTTTCTTTTTAATAAAAAAGAATACTTTATCTTTAATTACTTTTAATAGAATTTAGTATTTTATAAGTTAGTATTTTATTTTAATACTAAGAATTACTTATAAATATCTAGGTTTATTAAAAATAATAACTTAGATTTATTTAATAGGCTTTAAGATAGTTTTAAAAGGCTTTAAAATAGTTTTAATAAGTTTTAAAATAGTCTTAATAGGCTTTAAAAAGGCTTTAATAATCTTAAAAGCCTAATAATTATAGTCTAGGTTATTATTAAAGTTATACTTATTATTAATATTACTTTTAAAGGCTTATAGTACTTCTAAGTCTATATCTAGGTCCTCTTTAGTAAGGAATAAGTATATAATAAATATATAGAAGCTAATAAAGCTAAATAGTATTTTTATAATATATTTTCTAATATCTATACTTATTAGCTTATAAAGGCTAATCTAATTAGTATTTTTATATTAAATATAAATATCTAATTATAATAATAAATAATATAAAAGGCTTATATTAAGGCTATTATATATAATTAGTATCTTATATACTTACTATAAGAAGAGGGCTTTCTAGGTAGTATTAGTTACTTTCTAAAGGGTTTTAATATATTAGGTTATTAAGAGGTATAGTAAGGAGCCTTTTAAGAGGTAGGGGTAGGTACTAAAAACTAATAAGGTAGGTATTAGGCTATTAAGATTAGTAGAGTTATTTATAGCCTTAATAGTAAGTTATAAATACTTATTAATATTTAAAATACCTTATAGCTTTTTCTAAATAATATTATAAGTATATTAAAAAGGGGTATAATAGTATTCTAGCTTATTAATTATATTATAGGCTTTTATAAGTATTAAATATACTTAAATATCTAGCTTTTTAGTATATTTATAGAATTTAGTAAATAAAAAGTTACTTTTAGTATTATAAATAATCTATTTAGGGGGTTTAAAGTATATATTAATCTAATAGTATTAAAGTATATCTTAAAGGCTTTTAGTATTTTCTAAAAGGCTTTTTATATTTCTATAAAGAAATTAAACTACCTAGAAGGAGGTAGTAATATCTAGTATATATAGAATAGGTTATTAATTATTAAGGTATATTATATTAGCTAGTATTTTATAATTAAATTTATACTTATTATTTAAGGTAAATTAGAACCTTCTAAAAGACTTAGTATATAATTAATACTACTTATAGGTAGCTATTAGGTAGTTTAGTATTTCTTTATTAAATTCCTCTTCTATATATTCTAGTATCTAGCTAAGGTAGGCTACTAAAAAGTACTTAAAGTAATAATATAAATACTAAAGTTCTCCTTTTATTAGGTAGAAAGTAATAGCTTTAGTAGTATATAGTATTTACTAAAGGTATCCTTAGTATTTTATAATAGGGACCTTTAGCTATTTTTAATAGAGTATATTATTAATATTATCTAGCTAAACCTTTAGAGTATCTATATCTTTAATAAAAAGTAAGAATAGTATAGTAGTTAGTAATACCTAGAATATAATTACCTTAAGTACTATAGGTACTATAATCTTACTAATAAAGGTTATAAAGTTAGTATTAAAGTATACTATTATAATAAAGGCTAATTTTATAACTTAAAAGCTTAGAATTAATTTTATTAGTACTTTTATTTATACTATATTAGTATTAAAAGTACTAGTAATACTTATATTAAAAAGAATCTTTTTAAAAATATCCTTTATATATTATTCTTTATAGTTAAAGATACTAAAGATACTTTAGAATAGATCTTTAGTATAAATAGTATATTTAATAAAGGTATTAGTAAGGAAATATATAATCTTTTTAGGGAATTAGTTCTTTACTATAATAAAAGCTTTAATAGCTTTTAAAAAGAATATTTATATATCTTTTTATTTATTTATTAAAAAGTTATTTTTATTAAAAAATAAGGTAGTAATATAGGTATTAACCTTATTCTAAACTAGTAATATCTCTTTTAAGGTTCTTTTAAAGGCTATTAAAAAAGCTTAATACTTTTTATTATTTAAAAGCTTTTAGTAGATCTTATAAGTATTTTAGATATTATAAGTACCTTTCTATTCTTTCTTAATATAGTTTATTAACTAGTAACCTTCTTTTTAGTATATAAAATAGTATTTTAAGGTATTATTTAAACTACTAAGTTATTTCTTTAGAAGGATTTAAGTATTATAGAACTACTTATTAATATAGAAGTTCTAGTATTTTAAATAGGTTTATTTATATATATAGATTAATTATTAGAATACTAAAATTAAGTCTTTATAATATTCTAGGGGTTATATAAGGGTTATAGTATAGGCTTTATTACTATATATAGTATTCTTTAGTATATTTTAAGTCTTAGTAAGTATAGTTATACTTTTAAGTATAAAAAATAGTCTTTAATATAGAACTTAAATCTTATTAACTAGTAACTTAAGGTAGTTAATAATAAACTTTATAAAGTACTTCTTTATTAGCTTATTTAATAAAAAATACCTTTATTTATTTATATAAAAGTCTTAAGTTAATAAAGGTTTAAATTAATTATAAACTACCTTAATTATCTTATTATAAATTATTTAATAGTTTATAATTACTTAAATATAGTACTTTAAAGCTCTCTTAGTAAGTATTAGTAAGAATATATATAATAAAGCCTTTTTTAAAAGTTAGGCTTAATTATAATAGTTAATAAAGTTATATATCTAGGTATAAAAGAAGTTATACCTTTTTTTATTATACTTATTAGCTTTTTAATACTTTTTAATAATACTATTAATCTATTTTAGTATATTTAAGTTTATTATAAGTAGCTTAAAGGGTTTATTTTTAAGCTATTTATACTTTTTATTATTAAAATAATATAATAATAATAAAAGTAATAATAATAGTCTTAAGAGTAATAATAATATTCTTTATTAATATAGTAGTTATAGTAGTCTTTATAGTAGCTATAGTAAGGGTATAAATAGTCTTAATAAAGGTAGTAGTAATACCTTATATTTAAGGGGTTATTAAGTAGCTTACCTTTTATAGTACTAGTAAGTAGAGTTCCCTTAGTATAGTTATAATATAAAAGGTTAAGTATACTTATTATAGCTAGAGTTTTATAAGATATTAGGTAGTATAGGGGTATTAGGTATTTAAGGAGTATTAATTACTATAAATAAGTTAGGTACTTAAAAGGTATTAGGTATTAGAAGAAGTCTAGTTATATAAAGGTCTTAGTAAATCCTTATAGGTTTAGATAAGGTATTTTCTATACTATATAGGTCTTTTTTTAGTATTTCTTAAGGTAGTTCTAGTAGTAGTATATACTAAGGTATTAATACCTAAGCTATCTAGAGTAAGTTATTATTATCTAGATAGAAAAGGCTATAAATATCTTTCCCTTTATAATTAGCTAGCTTTAAAGGTTTATTAATTAAAAAGGAATTAAATAGTAGTTTCTTTATAGATCTTAATTTAATAGTAAATAGTTTTACTAGGAGCTAGTTAGGCTATATTAAGAAGGGTTCTTTTTATAAAAAAGGAAAAAGGTAATTACTTTTATAGTTAATATACTTATTAAAGATAATCTTTTAAATAGTTTTAATAATCTACTATTCTTTATTAGTATATAAAGTAACTTTAATACTATTAAAATAGTTTTTAAATTTATAAAAGACTTCTTTATTAATTATTTTCTAGTTAGCTTTAGTCTAATAAGTAAAATACTTATAAAGGTATTCTTAAAGGTAGCTATTAAATTATTTATAGTAAGTATTATATATAAAGATATAGAAAATAATTACTATAGTAGTTTATTAATTAAGGTTAATAGCTTCTTTAATACTTTAAATAAGAAAGTATAGTTAAAATAATTTCTAGTTAATTAGAAGAAAATAGGTAAGATAGGTAAAGCTTTTAAGTACCTTATTAGGGATTATAGCTAATAGGTAGCTTAAAATCTTAAAAGTAGTTATATAAAATTATATTAAAGACTTAATTAGAGGTTTTTTATTAGTTAAGTTACTAAGTATATTAGATAGTATACTAGGCTTTTTAGTAATTATATTAAATATTATAATTAATAGAATAGATAGTTCTAAAAGGTTATAAGGCTATAAAGGTATAAAGGGGATAATAGTTTTATTAGAAATTTATAATTAAGGTAAAGGTAATTACTAATTAGTATTAAGATTATTATTTTAAATAGGTAATAGTTATAAGATTATAGGTATAGAGTACCTATAAAGGTACTCTATAGAAATAGTTATATAATAATAATTCTTAATTAACTAATAAAATAAACTATAGAAAGAAGAGGCTATAGTTAAATATATAAATAGGTAGTACTTTAAGTACTATTAGGAAATTATAAGAATAAAGGAATAATTAGTAGTTATATATATTAGTAGTTAATAGTTTATAGGTAGTTACTTTACTTACCTATAGGAGGTAATAGCGCCTTTATAGTAGTCTAGTTTTTATTAGCTTAGTTACCTACTATAATAGTCCCTATAATACCCTATATTAGAACTATAGGTACTAAGACTTCTTTATATACTATTATATAGTATAACTACTATATATATATACTATATAATATAACTAGCTACTATATATAACTATATATAGTATAAATCTATTTACTATATACCTCTATATATAGTATATCTTACTAAATATCTACTATACTTAGCCAACTATATTTACTATAATACCTACTAGTATAATAAATTAGTAATTACTTTTACTATAATTATAGATTTTTAATAAAACCTTAATTCTTTTTATACCTTTATAGCCTTATAACCTTTTAAAACTATTTATTTTATTAACTATAATATCTAGTATAACTACTAGAAAGCCTAGTATACTATCTAGTATACTTAATAGTATAACTAATAAGAAACCTTTAATTAAGTCTTTAATATAGTTTTATATAATTACCTTTAAACTTTTAAGCTACTTATTAGTTATAATTCCTAATAAAATACCTAAAAGCTTTACTTACCTTATATATTTTATTCTAGCTAATTAGAAATTATTCTAGCTATACTCTTTTATTTAAAGTATTAAAAAAGCTATTAACTTTAATTAATAAACTACTATAGTAATTATTTTCTATATCTTAGTATATAATACCTACTATAAATAGTATAATAGCTACCTTTAAAAGTACCTAGCTATTATTCTATTTATTAATAGTAAGTAGCGATATTTCTCTATAGTAGGAAGGGTAACCTATAAAAAAAAACTTACTTACTATTAATAATAAGTACTTAAAATACTACTAATATTTATAAAAAAACTATATTTTAGTTATTTAGAATAGTAAAAAACCTTTTATTAAAGAATATATATAAGTAAAAGCCTATAATAAAAAAATTAACTTCTTATTAAATATAATAAAGAGGTTAAAGCTATCTTAAGGTTAAGACTCTTTTACTTAAGATTAGAAATATTACTATTATTAGTAAGGAATTATTAGTAAGATTTATACTTAAAAACATTATTAGTTAAAAAATATTACTAAAAGTAAGAAAACTTTATTACGAAGTATACCTTTAGCTAAATAAATTAAAGACTATATTAAATATTAGTAATAGAAAATATAATTAAGTAACTTACTATTTTTATTTATAATAACTATATAATATAGAATATATTATTATTAATATATAATACTAAATTTATTAAGATTAATAGGGTATATATAAAGTAAAAAGTAAAGGTATTATATTATATAACTTCTATCTAGTTATATAGTATAGGTAAGTACTAGATATACTAGGTAATAGGAGATTATTCTTCTAGCTTCTAAGCTACCTATTATTACTTTTACTTAATCTATATTAACTAAGAAAAATAACTAGAAAAATAAATAATAAAATAAAATAGTAACTATAAAGAATAAAATAGTAACTATAAGGAAAAGTAGTAGCTACTATAGTTACTATAATATACTATAATAGTAACCTAATTCTCTTATTTACTAATAAGTATAATAGTATTTATTAATATATATAAGTTACTTTTTTCTTTTAAGTATAAGGTAGTTTATAATTATATTAAGTATAAAGTAGCTTATAATTATATAAAAGGCCTTACTACTATATTAAGGGCTTTATAACTACTATATTTTCTACTTTTTATTTATAAGGTAATTTAACTTAAAAACCTATATAAATAAATTTTATAGAAAATAAAAGTTATATTATAAACTATATTTAATAGGGATACCTTATTCTAAAGGCTATAGGATATATAAAGAACTACTAGCTAAAATATACTAGGTACTATACTAGTACTAAATATACTATACTAGTACTATACTAATACTAAGTATACTATATTAGTATTATACTAGTACTATACTAATACTAGGTATACTATACTAGTATTATACTAGTACTAAGTATATTAATTAACTATAATAGTTCTAAAAGTAATAGAATAATAGTAGACTTATAAAGGCTTAGGCTTTTATAAGATTATAGCTATAGGGAAGCCTTAATAGTTATAAGACTTATAAAGCCTTATAACTTATAGCTATAAAAGGCTTATTAAAATACTTTTAAAAGGTAATACCTTAAAGGCTTAGTATTAATTAGCTTATAATAGTCTTAAAAATAATAAAATAATAATAAGCTATAAGAAAGCCTTAATAACTATAGATATACTAAAGCCCTTTTAAAAGAAGCTAGCCTTCTTAACTATAAACCTTATAACCTACTAATAAGTCTTATTACTAAAAGTATTAAATAATAACTAACTATTAAGAATAGCTAGTATACTAAGACCTATAGAGGCCTAATTTATCTTTCTAACTACTCTAGGCTTAATATCTACTTTACTATTAGCTATTATTATAGATTTATAGCTACCTTATTAGTAGAATATATTATTAGCCTAAAATAGCTTTTATAATATATTAAAAATATTATTAACTATAAACTTATTTTTATAAAACCTAATAAAGAACCTTAAGTTTATTATAATATTAACTATATTAATTACTAATAAATATATAAATCTATTAATAGCTTTATTATTACCTTAAAAAGTAGTATTATATTTTAATACTTAAAGCTATAGAATATTATTATATACTTAACTACTAAAGTAAAGTATATCTTTTAATATAATATAGCCTAGAAAGCTATCTAGATTTAATAGCTTTACTATATTATTATAAAAACCTTTAAGGAAAAGCCTACCTATACTAAGACTACTATCTAGGCTAATAACTCTAGTATTATTACCTAAGCTTCTAGTATTTAAAAATACCTCTATATAAAGTATATAGATATTTAATACTATTAGTTATATAATAAGAATATACTATATTAATTAAGTTTTAGTTAAATTCTAAATATTAAGAATATTATTAATATTATAACTAAATTACTATTAAAGCTAGCTTTTTATAAGTATAGATACTATTTAGAACTATACTAAGTACCTTTTAAGCTATAATTTTTTAAAGGTCTATTTTAAAAGTATTATACTCTTAAGGCCTTTAGTCTTTAAGGTATTACCTATTAAAGCTATTCTATAAGTATTATAGTTAATTAGCTTTATACCTTTAAGGTATTACCTTCTATAAGTATTATAATAGATTCTTTATTAATACTATTAGTATTAGCCTTTAAGGTATTACCTTTTAAAGATTAGCTAGCTTTTTATTAATACCTTTATTAGTATTAGCTTTTAAGGTATTACCCTTTAAAGGCTAGCTAGCTTTTTATTAATACCTTTATTAGTATTAGCCTTTAGGGTATTACCCTTTAAAGGCTAGTAAGCTCTTTATTTACTATTATCTTATTATTTTTAAGATTATTATAAACTAACTAGTATTAAGCCTTTAAGATATTACCTTTTAAAGGTATTATAATAAGCTTTCTATAGTTATAAATTATAAGGCTTTATAGGTCTTATAGCTACTAAGGCTCCTTCTATAGCTTACTACTATTTTATTATTTTTAGGACTATTATAAGCTAACTAGTACTAAGCCTTTAAGGTATTACCTTTTAAAAGTATTATAATAAGCCTTTTATAATTATAAGTTATAAGGCTTTATAAGTCTTATAGCTATTAAGGCTTTCTTATAGTTATAATCTTATAAAAGCTTAAGCTTTTATAAGTTTATTACTATTTTATTATTTTTAAGACTATTATAGTTAATTAGTATACTTAGTACTAGTATAGTATTAGTATAGTATACCTAGTATTAGTATAGTATTAGTATAGTATTAGTATAATATACTTAGTATTAGTATAATACTAGTATAGTATATTTAGTACTAATATAATACTTAGTATACCTTAGCTAGTAGTTTTTTATATATCTTATAGCCTTTAAGATAAGGTATCTTTATTAAATATAGTTTATAGTATAACTTTTATTTTCTATAAAATTTATTTATATAGGTTTTTAAGTTAAATTATCTTATAAATAAAAAATAGAAAATATAATAGTTATAAAACCCTTAATATAGTAATAAAGCCTTCTATATAACTATAAACTACCTTATACCTAGTATAACTATAAACTACTTTATACCTAGAAGAAAAAAGTAACTTATATATATTAATAAGTATTATTATATTTATTAGTAAATAAAAGAATTAGGCTACTATTATAGTATATTATAGTAGCTATAGTAGTTATTACTTTTCCTTATAGTTATTATTTTATTCTTTATAGTTATTATTTTATTTTATTATTTATTTTTCTAGTTATTTTTCTTAGTTAATATAGATTAAGTAGGAGTAATAATAAATAGCTTAGAAGCTAGAAGAATAATCTCTTATTACCTAGTATATCTAGTACTTACCTATATTATATAACTAGATAGAAGTTATATAATATAATAACTTTACCTTTTACTCTATATATACCCTATTAGTATTAATAACTTGAGTAATAACTAGTATAGTACTTAAGGTACTAGGTAGGGGTAGTATACTAATTAGGTTTATATATATATTAGCTAAAGTACTAGTAAAGTAGTTCTATATATATACTTATATAGCTATTAGAATTAAATATTTATATCTTTTAGTATATATAATATTAGTTATTAGTATTATAATAGTCTTATTAGTATTAATAAGTATTAATAAAGTATATATATATTTATATAGGTTAGGGCTATTTATAAATAGAATAGGCTTTTAAATATAGGACTAGTAGCTTATAGTATAAGTAGTATACTTACTATTAGTATTTATAATATATTTTAGTATTATTATTTAGTATAAATATAGAAAATATATAATATAGGAAAAGTCTAGCTTACTATTAGATTAGTACTTTTTATTATTAAATTCCCTTATAGGGTATAGCTATAAATTATTTAATAGCCCTTTTTATACCCCTCTAGGCTAGTATTATTACTAGGTAGTAGTAATAGGGGTAGTATAATAGTAGTAGTTAATATTATAGGTTATTATTATTATAATTATAGGTTATTATAAAGTTATTTAGGGTTTAAGAGAGAGTATTTTAAGGGTATAAAGTAATAAAAAGGTTATAAAGTATAGAAAAATAAAGCTAATTAGTAAAAAGAGTAAGGGATTTATTTATAAAAAGGAGAGCTAACTAGGTAAGGAAATATACTTTATTTTAAATAAACTAATAATATAATATTTATATAATATACCTTACCTAGTAATAATAAGTTAATAATTTACTATTATTAAATAATAACTAATAGTATTAAGATATTAGAATATAATATAATTAGTTATAAATAGGTTAAGAATAGGGCTAGTAAGTACTAGCTACCTAAGTAGCTAGGACTAGAGTAGGAGTAATTATAATATATAAGCTACCTAAAAGAATTTTCTAAGTATAGAGGCTATAGTAAAAAGTAAATAAACTAAGGTTACTATAAAAACACTCTTTAGTAATATATATATAGGCTAATAAGTATAGGCCTTAGGTAATAGCCTAGTATAAGTACTATATATATATTAATATATACTAACTTAGGTAAGTAGGGTATAATAGGCTTATATTAGTATAGGTTGTTATGCTAGTAAGCACTATAGTAAATACAGTTAGCTAAGTATAGTGGATATTTAGTAAGATATACTATATATAGAGGCATATAGTAAATAGATTTATACTATATATAGTTATATATAATAGCTAGTTATACTATATAGTATATATATATAGTAGTTATACTATATAATAGTATATAAAGAAGTCTTAATACCTATAGCCCTAATATAAGGTGTTATAGGGGCTACTATAGTAGGTAACTAAGCTAATAAAGCTAGACTACTATAAAGGCACTATTACCTCCTATAAATAACTAAAATAACTACCTATAAGCTATTAACTACTAATATATATAACTACTAATTATTCCTTTATCCCTATAATTTCCTAATAATACTTAAGGTACTACCTATTTATATATTTAAACTATAACCTCTTTTTTTATAATTTATTTTATTAATTAATTAAGAATTATTATTATATAACTATTCCTATAAAATACCTTTATAAGCACTCTATATCTATAATCTTATAATTATTACCTACTTAGAATAGTAATCCTAATACTAATTAGTAATTACCTTTACCTTAATTATAAATTTTTAATAAAATACTTATCTTTTTTATACCTTTATAGCCTTATAACCTTTTAGAACTACCTATTCTATTAACTATAATATCTAATATAACTACTAGAAAACCTAATATACTATCTAATATACTTAATAACTTAACTAATAAAAAACCTCTAATTAAGTCTTTAGTATAATTCTATATAATTACCCTTAAGATCTTAAGCTATCTATTAACTATAATCTTTAATAAGGTATTTAAAAGCCTTACTTATCTTACCTATTTTTTCCTAGCTAACTAGAAATTATTCTAACTATACTCCCTTACCTAGAGTATTAAAGAAGCTATTAATCTTAATTAATAAACTACTATAATAATTATTTTCTATACCTTTATATATAATACTTACTATAAATAGTTTAATAGCTATCTTTAAAAATACTTTTATAAGGATTTTATTTACTAGATTAAAGCTAATTAGAAAAAGGTTAATAAAGAAATTCTTTATAAGTTTAAAGATTATCTTAATAATATTAAAATTACTTTATATACTAATAAAAAATAGTAAATTATTAAAACTATTTAAAAGACTATTTCTAATAAGTATATTAGTTATAAAAGTAAATACCCTTTTCCTTCTTTATAAAAAAGACCTTTTTTAATATATTATAATTAACTTTTAGTAAAACTATTTATTATTAAATTAAGATTTATAAAGAAGCTATTATTTAGTTTCCTTTTAACTAATAAATCTTTAAAACTAGTTAATAATAAAGGAAAAGATACTTATAGCCTTTTCTATCTAGATAATAATAACCTACTCTAAATAGCCTAGGTACTAGTACCTTAATATATATTATTACTAGAACTATCTTAAGAAATACTAAAGAAAGACCTATATAGTATAAGAAATACCCTATTTAAATCTATAAAGATTTATTAAGACCTTTATATAACTAGACTTTTTTTAATATTTAATACTTTTTAAATATTTAACTTATTTATAGTAATTAATACCCTTTAAGTACTTAATACCCTTATATTACCTAATATCTTATAAGACTTTAGTTATAATAAGTATACTTAGCCTTTTATACTATAACTATACTAAAGGAACTTTACTTACTAGTATTATAAGAGGTAGGCTACCTAATAACCCTCTAAATATAAAATACTACTATTATCCTTATTAAGACTACCTATACCTTTACTATAGCTACTATAAAGACTATTATAACCTTTATATTAATAAAGAGTATTATTATTACCTTTAGGATTATTATTATTATCTTTATTATTATTATATTACTTTAATAATAAAAGGTATAAATAGCCTAAAAATAAACCCTTTAAGCTACTTATAATAAACCTAAATATACTAAAGTAAATTAATAGTATTATTAAAGAATATTAAAAGGCTAATAAGTATAATAAAAAAAGGTATAACTTCTTTTATATCTAGATATATAACTTTATTAACTATTATAATTAAACCTAGCTTCTAGAAAAGGCTTTACTATATATATTCTTATTAATACTTATTAGAAAAGCTTTAAAATACTATATTTAGGTAATTATAAACTATTAAATAACCTATAATAAGATAATTAAGGTAGTTTATAACTAATTTAAGCCTTTATTAACTTAGAACCTCTATATAGATAAATAAAAGTACTTTTTATTAAATAAATTAATAAAAAAATACCTTATAAAGTCTATTATTAACTACCTTAAGCTACTAGTTAATAAGATCTAGATTCTATACTAAAGACTATTTTTTATACTTAAAAATATAACTATACTTATTAAGACTTAAAATATACTAAAAAGTATTATATATAATAATAAAGCCTATACTATAATCCTTATATAATCCCTAGAATATTATAAAAACCTAATTTTAATATTCTAATAATTAATATATATATATAAATAAACCTATTTAAAGTATTAAAACTTTTATATTAATAAATAATTCTATAATACCTAAATCCTTCTAAAAAAACAACCTAGTAGCTTAAATAACACCTTAAAGTACTATTTTATATATTAGAAAGAAGGCTATTAATTAATAAACTATACTAAGAAGGAATAGAAAAGTACTTATAATACCTAGAATGCCTATAAAATCTACTAAAAACCTTTAAATAATAAAAAGTACTAGGCTTTTTTAGTAGCCTTTAAAAGAACCTTAAAAAAGATACTACTAATTTAGAATAAGGTTAATACCTATATTATTACCTTATCTTTTAATAAAGATAACTTTTTAGTAAATAAATAAAAGAATATATAAGTATTCTTTTTAAAAGCTATTAAAGTTTTTATTATAATAAAAAGCTAATCCTTTAAAAAGATTATATATTTCTTTACTAATACCTTTATTAAATATACTATCTATATTAAAGATCTATTCTAAAGTATCTTTAGTATATTTAGCTATAAAAAATAATATATAAAAAATATTTTTAAAAAAATCCTTTTTAATATAAATACTATTAATACTTTTAATATTAATATAATATAAATAAAAATACTAATAAAACTAATTCTAAGCCTTTAGGTTATAAAATTAGCCTTAACTATAATAATATACTTTAATATTAGCTTTATAACCTTTATTAATAAGATTATAATACCTATAGTACTTAGAGTAATTATATTCTAAATACTACTAACTATTATACTATTCCTACTTTCTATTAAGAATATAGATACTTTAAGGATTTAGCTAGATAATATTAATAATATACTTTACTAAGAATAGTTAAAAGTCCTTATTATAAAATACTAGGAATATCCCTAGTAAATACTATATATTATTAAAGCTATTACTTTCTATTTAATAAAAGGAAAGCTCTAATACTTATATTACTACTTTAAGTACCCTTTAATAGCCTACCTTAGCTAGATACTAGAATATATAGAAAAGGAATTTAATAAAAAAGTACTAAACTACTTAATAACTACTTATAAATAATACTAGCTATATACTAAGTCCTTTAGAAGATTCTAATTTACCTTAAAAAATAAGTATAAATTTAACTATAAAATACTAACTAATATAATATATTTTAATAATTAATAACCTATTCTATATATATTAAATACTACTATCTCCTTCTAGGTAGCTTAATTTCTTTATAAAAGTATAAAAAGCTCTTTAGAAAGTACTAAAAGCCTTTAAAATATACTCTAGTATTATTAGATTAATATATACCTTAAGCCCTTTAAATAGATTATTTATAATATTAAAAGTAACTTTTTATTTACTAAATTCTATAAATATACTAAAAAACTAAATATTTAAATATATCTAATATCTATAAAAGCTTATAATATAATTAATAAATTAGAATATTATTATATCTTTTTTTAATATATTTATAATATTATTTATAAAAAGCTATAAAATACTTTAAATACTAATAAGTACTTATAATTTACTATTAAGGCTATAAATAACTTTATTAGCCTTAATAACCTAGTACCTACCTTACTAGTCTTTAATACCTACCCTTACCTTTTAAAAGGCTCTTTATTATACTCTTTAATAGCCTAATATACTAAAGCCCTTTAAAAAATAACTAATACTATTTAGAAAGCCCTCTCCTTATAGTAAGTATATAAGGTACTAGCTATATATAATAGTCTTAATATAAGCCTTCTATACTACTTATTATTATAATTAAATATTTATATTTAATATAAAGATAATAGTTAGATTAGCCTTTATAAGCTAATAAATATAAATACTAGAAAATATACTATAAAAATACTATTTAAATCTATTAACTTTTATATAACTACTATATACTTATTCTTTACTAAAAAGAACCTAGATATAAACCTAGAAGTACTATAAGCCTTTAAAAATAATACTAATAATAAGTATAACTTTAATAATAACCTAGACTATAATTATTAAGCCTTTAGGATTATTAAAGCCTTTTTAAAGCCTATTAAGACTACTTTAAAACCTATTAAAACTATTCTAAAGCCTTTTAAGGCTATTTTAAAGCCTATTAAATAAATCTAAGTTATTATTCCTTATAAGCCTAGGTATTTATAAGTAATTCTTAATATAAAGATAAAATACTAACCTATAAAGTATTAAATTTTATTAAAAATAACTAAAGATAAAATATTTCTTTTTATTAAAAAGAAGAATAATATAAAATACTACTTAAAGCTTTAAAAAAATAGTATATTTCTTAATAATAAGCCTTTATTCTTTACCTTTATTAAAAAGAAGTTATAAAGCCTTTTAGAATATAAAGTCTTTTAATTTATTAAATTTAACCTTATTATTTACTATAAATACCTATTTAAGTTCTAAATAATTAATAAAATTAAGTTTAATACTATTAAAAAACCTATAGAAAAAATATATATAGTTTTATATAATTATTAAGATTATAGTAAAGATATACTACTTACCTAATCTAACTATCTAGAAAATAGGCTAATACCTAATCTTAGGCTTTATATTAACCTAAATCTAATAAGGTTAGCTATTATAGCTTTAGGATATTATCTAGGCTTATATATAGGCTAGAACTTATTTTTAGTAGTATATTTTTACCTAGATTCCCTTAAAACTCTACTATCTTTACTTTAAAGGTATTATTATTAAGGTTATCTTACTACTATATAGTATCCTTAAGTCTAGTACTTACTAATAGGTAATATACTTTACTTACTATCTTAAGAAGCTTAGAATATTATTATTAATTTATAACTAATACCTTTTACTAGCTTTAAGCCTTAATCTAGATATTATTAGTATATAGATTAATAATATAATTAGTCTTAATATTATTATTTTTAATAAATAAAAAGCTAATACCTTTATTATTATTAGATTCTAGGCTAAGCTAAAAAAGATCTATTAATATTTAATAAATATTATATCTTTTTAAGTATTAATAATACTATTCTAATAATCTTAAAAAGATAATTAGAAAAACTTTAATTACTAATTAACCTAAAAAAGTATATTAAGTAGTAAGCTTAAAATACCTACTTAGCCTTAATTTACTAATTAGAAACTATATTTAACCTATTTATTATTATATAATTTAAGAAGCTTAAAAAAAATAATTTTAAATACCTAAATACCTATATTTAATAATAAATTAAAAATACTACTTAAAGCCTTTAGTATTTACTAATCTAGTTAGGAATAACTAAGTTATTTATTTTTATTAATAATTCCTTTACTAATAATAAAGATTTAAGTTCTTAGCTAAGATATATAATTATTTTAAATAATAAAGAACCTATTAACTATACTAAAATTACTATTTAAAGTAATATTATTACTTAAAGCTTAATAAAAAGTAAGTATATTACTTAAAGTATATTAGTATTAAAGTTATATAGTATAATTCTAAATACTAATATAGATTATACCCTTTTTATTATTTTAAATAGGATTATAAAGTTAATAGGCTTAGTAATAGTTTTAATAGTAATTTATATAGATTTATTTTTACTATATAAATACCTAATAAAGCTTAAAACTACTAAGAAAAAGTACCTAATAATTAATATTATAATACTATACTAGTTCTATAAATACTATAAGCTTACTAAGGTTTATTAGATTAATAGTAATAATAACCTTATAAATATACTAATAAAGACTACTTTAAATAAAGTACTATAAAAGCTAGTTAATAATAATTAGTTAATACTATATATTTAAGGCTAGGTTAACTATATTATAAAAGCTATAAAAAGGCCTAAAGGCTATATAACTTAGTTAAAAAAAGAGACTACTAGTATTATACTAATAAGTACTATAATAAATATAGTTAGCTAAGTATAATAGATATTTAGAATATATATTATATATAAAAGTATATAGTAAATAAATTTATACTATATATAGTTATATATAGTAGCTAGTTATACTATATAGTATATATATAGTAATTATACTATATAATAATATATAAAGAAGTCTTAATACCTATAGCCTTAATATAGGGTATTATAAAGGCTATTATAGTAGGTAACTAAGCTAATAAAGCTAGACTACTATAAAGGTATTATTACCTCCTATAAGTAACTAAAGTAATTACTTATAAGCTATTAACTACTAATATATATAACTACTAATTATTCCTTTATTCTTATAATTTCCTAGTAGTATTTAAGGTACTACCTATTTATATATTTAAACTATAACCTCTCCTTTCTATAGTTTATTTTATTAGTTAATTAAGAATTATTATTATATAACTATTCTTATAAAGTACCTCTATAGGCACTCTATACCTATAATCTTATAACTATTACTTACTTAGAATAGTAATCCTAATAAGATAAGTATAATATATATAATTAGGGTAATAAAGAAGGAAAGGGGGTATATAAAGGAGTTAGGCTTAGCCTAAGGCTACTATAGGTATACTCTTAGTATACCCCCTTTATATACTAGAGTAGATAGATAGACTAGCTTTCCTTTCTTTTTTACTCTATAAAAGAGTTAATACTATTATAATACCTACCTATAAATATCCTAAGGCTAGTCCTTAATATCTTATTACTATTTCTAAATAAGATTCTTTATAGTTTTATTATTATAAGCTTTAATTAAGATAAAGCTATTTTTTTAGCCTTTTAATAGTAATTTATTAAGATTACTAAATCTTAGTATATTAGTTATTTTTAGCTTCTATTTAGCCTAATTACTTTTAAATTTAAGTTTTAAGATATTTAATACCTCTTTTAATATTAAAGATATAGTACTAAATAATAAAAAAGGTAATAAGGCTATAAAGATTTTTTAGCTTATATATAGAAGTTAAGTTACTAATAGTATTATTTACTAAGGAAATAGAACTTTAAGATAATAAAGAGGATAATAAGCTAAATATATAGTCTTTCTTTTTAAACTAAATACTTTATATTTTACTTAAAGGTAAGAAGTATTTAAGTAAATAATAAGGAATTCTTTTTACTAAATAAGTAGTTACTATATACCTTTTATAATAGTTAAGACTATAGATTATAGTAAGTAATTTAATAAGTATATTTATTTAGAGGCTATAACTATATTAAGTAAATTTATATTATAATATATATAAAATAAGTATATAAAGTCTATATATAAATTACTAAGTAAGGTATAATAGTAGAATTTCTTTTTCTTTATATAGAATTTTTATAGTAAATAGACTTATTAAATATACTCTAAATTAGCTAGAATTTAAGGTCTTTCCTTTTCTTATATATAAAGAGTTATAAATTTCTTAAGTTTTATAATAAATATTAGCTTATATAGATAGTAAGTAAATTTAATAAGAAATTAATACTTTCCTTTATTTTATTAATAGCTTTTATAATATAAGTACTATTAGGCTTATAACTTATTAGGACTAATAAGGTATATATAAGGTAAAAGGTAAAGTTATTATATTATATAACTTCTATCTAGTTATATAGTATAGATAAGTACTAAATATACTAGGTAATAGGAGATTATTCTTCTAGCTTCTAAGCTACCTATTATTATATATAAGGTAAGAGGTAAAGTTATTATATTATATAATTTTTATCTAGTTATATACTATAGGTAAGTATTAGATATACTAGGTAATAGGAGATTATTCTTCTAGCTTTAAAGCTACTTATTATTAAATATAACCTTCTTAATATAAATAAAACCTAGAGAAAAGGAAGGTAATTAATAGGCTTAGCTAGCTAGAGTAATATAGGCTAAATATAGGCTAGGATATAGATAAAAACCTAGTATTTAGTATTAAAAGGGGTTTTATTAAACCCTTATATACTTTAGAATAAGACTATAAAGAATTCTATAAAATATAGTTAAGGTTTTCCTTTAAGTACTCTAGTTTTTCTTTACCTTATAATTAGTAAAGATACTAAATAGATTATTTAGTTTAATTAGTATATAAATTTTTTATTATTATTATATTAATAATAAGGTTTTAAAATTAGGTATACTATATAGCCTTAATATTATTAAGATTAATAGGGTATATATAGGGTAAGAGGTAAAGGTATTATATTATATAACTTCTATCTAGTTATATAGTATAAGTAAGTACTAAATATACTAGATAATAGGAGATTATTCTTTTAGCTTCTAAGCTACTTATTATTACTCCTACTTAATCTATATTAACTAGGAAAAATAACTAGAAAAATAAATAATAGAATAAAATAGTAACTATAAAGAATAAAATAGTAACTATAAGGAAAAGTAGTAACTACTATAGCTACTATAATATACTATAATAGTAGCCTAATTCTCTTACTTACTAATAAATATAATAGTACTTATTAGTATATATAAGTTATTTTTTTCTTTTAAGTATAAGGTAGCTTATAATTATACTAGGTATAGGGTAGTTTATAGTTATATAGAAGGCTTTATTATTATATTAGGGGTTTTATAATTATTATATTTTTTATTTTTTACTTATAAGGTAATTTAACTAAAAGACCTATATAAATAAATTTTATAAAAAATAAAAGTTATACTATAAACTATATTTAATAAGGGTATTTTATCCTAAAGGCTATAAGATATATAAAAGACTATTAGCTAAGGTATACTAAGTATTATACTAATATTAAGTATACTATACTAATACTATACTAATATTAAGTATACTATACTAGTACTATACTAGTACTATACTAGTATTAGGTATACTATACTAATACTATACTAGTACTAAGTATATTAATTAATTATAATAGTTTTAAAAGTAATAAAATAGTAATAAACTTATAAAGGCTTAGGCTTTTATAAGATTATAACTATAAGAAAGCCTTAATAACTATAAGACCTATAAAACCTTATAATTTATAGCTATAAAAGGCTTACTATAATACCTTTAGAAGGTAATACCTTAGAGGTTTAGTATTAGTTAGCTTATAATAGTTCTAAAAGTAATAAAATAGTAGTAAATTATAAAAAAGCCTTAATAGCTATAAGACCTATAAAACCTTATAACTTATAATTATAAAAGACTTATTATAATACCTTTAAAAAGTAATACCTTAAAGGCTTAATACTAATTAGCTTATAATAATCTTAAAAATAATAAAATAATAATAAGCTATAAAAAAGCCTTAATAGCTATAAAACCTATAAAACCTTATAACTTATAATTATAAAAGGTTTATTATAATACCTTTAAAAGGTAATACCTTAAAGGTTTAATATTAGTTAGTTTATAATAGTTTTAAAAGTAATAAAATAGTAGTAAATAGAGAGCTTACTAGCCTTTAGAGGGTAGTACCTTAAAGACTAATACTAATAGAAGTATTAATAAAGAGCTTACTAGCCTTTAAAAAGTAATACCTTAAAGGCTAGTATTAATAAAAGTATTAATAGAAAGCTTATTAATCTTTAAAAAGTAATACCTTAAAGGCTAATACTAATAAAGATATTAATAAAAAGCTAGCTAGCCTTTAGAAAGTAATACTTTAAAGGCTAATACTAATAATACTAATAAAGAATTTACTATAATACTTATAAAGAATAATACTTTAAAGATATAAAGCTAATTAACTATAATACTTATAGAATAGTTTTAATAGATAATACCTTAAAGACTAAAGGCTTTAAAAGTATAATACTTTTAAAATAAACCCCTAGAAAATTATAGCTTAAAAGGTACTTAATATAATCCTAAATAGTATTTATACTTATAAAAGGCTAGCTTTAATAATAGCTTAGTTATAATATTAGTAATATTCTTAATATTTAGAATTTAATTAAAGTTTAATTAGTATAGTATATTCTTATTATATAATTAATAGTATTAAATATTTATATACTTTATATAGGGGTATTTTTAAATATTAGAAGTTTAGGTAATAGTACTAGAGTTATTAGCCTAAATAGTAGTTTTAATATATATAGGCTTTTCTTTAAGGGTTTTTATAATAATATAATAAAGCTATTAAATCTAGATAGCTTTTTAGGCTATATTATACTAGAAAATATACTTTACTTTAATAGTTAAGTATATAATAATATTCTATAGTTTTAAGTATTAAAATATAATACTACTTCCTAAGGTAATAATAAAGCTATTAATAGATTTATATATTTATTAGTAGCTAATATAGTTAGTATTATAATAAACCTAAGGTTCTTTATTAGGTCTTATAAAAATAAGTTTATAGTTAGTAATACCTTTAATATATTATAGAAACTATTTTAGGCTAGTAATATATTCTATTAGTAAGGTAATTATAAATCTATAGTAATAGCTAATAATAAAGTAGATATTAGGCTTAAAGTAGTTAGAAAAATAAATTAGGCTTTTATAGGTTTTAGTATACTAGCTATTTTTAATAGTTAGTTATTATTTAATACTTTTAATAGTAGGACTTATTAGTAAATTATAAGGTTTATAATTAAAAAGGCTAGCTTTTTTTAAAAAGGCTTTAATATATTTACTTTAAGAGAATATAAAGGTTTTTATATATTAGTTTTAATAGATATTAATATTAAAATAGTAATTAATAAAGCTTATATTTATTATCTTATAAGTATCTAATAAGGCTTTTTTAATCTTTATAATAATAATCTTATCTTTATTAATAATAAGAAGATTATTAATATAAACTATAATAATTAGGCTATTTTTATAAATAAATAAGGATTAATTAAGCTATATAGGCTTAAAGCTAAGACTTTAAGGTATTTTATAAAGGGTTATATACTAGATTTATAAGGCTTACTTTAGCTTATATAAGGACTTTAGTAGCTTTTATACTTTCTTAAGGTATTCTTTTTAATATCCTTTAAGTATTTTAATATAGACTTTAGTATTTATAAAACTATAAAGAAAGGTAATCTTAATATCTATTTACTTAACCTTAAGGTTTAAGGTAGCTATAATTACTAATAGTAAATATAATATTAAAATTTTTAGTATATTTATAAATATTTTATAGTAATTAAATCTTTTATATTAATTAAAACCTTTTACTATATATTAGGATTTTTAATAAATAACCTTATTATTAATACCTCTTTTAAGTTTATATATTTACTTACCTAGAAGAATAGTCTTATTTTTAGGCTTATTAACTATAATTATAATATAATTCTTTATTAAAAAGTTATACTTATTTACTATTAAGCCTTTCTACTTTTATAAATTAAGATAAAGAATAGCTTATTTATATATTATAGGTTCTTTATTATAAATAAGGTTATTAAATATAATAAGGTTTATTATATTATTAAGATTAAAATAAAGTATATATTAGTAATTTTAAGATATTAAGACTAATTTAATTAGAATTTTAATTTATATTATAAGTCTTTTTTCTTACTTAATAGTATTATTTAAAGCTAAAGATAAAGGTATTTTAAAAAGGTTAAATAGTATCTTATTAATACTAATAGTAAAGATAGAATATAAAGTTAATTAAATATCTAGTAATATTAATTTAAATTTATTATTATTTAGTATATATAAATAGCTAATAAAGTTATTATTATTAGCTAGGTTATAAATATTATTATTTTTATTAATAATTCTTAATACTACTAATATAAAGAATATAAAAAGTATTATTTATTTAGACTTTATAGTTAAGATAGTAGGTATATTATAGTACTCTATTATAAAGCTTTTACTAGTAAATAAGTTATAAGTAATTAGAGTAATTTCTATATACTTTTATCTCCTATTAATTACCTATTAATTTAAAGAGTAGTATATAGTTTTACTCTTATAGCTTAAGGTAGAGTTATTCTACTAAAGAAGGTTATATTTAAAATCTTTAAATAGCTAGTTAGGCTATTCTTAAAAGATAATATTATTAATAATTATTAGTTTATCAGGTTTATTAGTATTTAAGATAATATAGTTAGTTTAGCTTTTATATTTAATTAAGATATATAGAATAGTTTTAAAAACTATTCTTAAAATATAATAAGAGGTTTTTTACTACCTATAATTACTTATAATTTATAAATAACTAAGGTTTAATTTATTTCTAAACTATAGTTTATAAAGAGTTATTAATTTATTATTCTTTATTATAAGGTTATATTATTAAAAAGTAATATAGGCTTATACTATAACTAGCTAGAATTTAATTAATACTTTTAACTAATATATAATAAAAAAAAGCTTATTTTATAGTATTTTATTCCTAATCTTAATAATACTATTCTATTAATATTAATTAGTAATAGAATACTATAAGTATATACTTAAGGAAATATAAGAGTTCTTAAACTAGGTTATAATATTCTCTTCCCCTTAATCTAATTAAATAAAGTAGTATTTATATTTTAAATATTCTTATATTTTTAAGAGATTTAGTATTATATTAAATAGCTAAGATTTCTTTTTAATAAGGAATAGTTAATATATTCTAATATAATTATTAATAATAATAACTTAGTATTAATCCTTCTTTTAAAAGATAAATAGGGTATTAATAATATTAGTATAAAGGCTTTTAAAAGAATATATTTCTTTTTAGAATAAATAAATATAAAGGCTTTCTTTTTATCTTCTTATAAGATAGCTAATATAATATTTATATTAGCTAATAGGCTTTATACTAATAAAAATAAAAATAAGTTTAATAATATTCTATTCTTCTAAATATTTAAGTTAATTATATTATAACTTATACTTTAAATTATTTATTATATAAACTAATATATTAATACTTAAAGTAATATAGTTAACTATATAGACTTTAATAATTTATTAGGTAGTAAGAATAACCCTTTAATTCTTTATTATAACTACTCTTTCTTTATTAAAGACTATTATAATATTCTTTACTATTAGGTAGCTAATAAAGAATAGGCTTATTAGGGTACCTTTCTATAGAATACTATTATATAATTTTAAGGTAATTTTAAGACTTTTTATAATAATAATAACTATTCTATAAGTAATAGGTTTTAAAATAATATTAATAAGACTTTAAATATTAAGGCTTAAGTAAAAGAATAGGGTTTTATAAGTTCTTTATAATTTAAAATATAGCTAGATATATTAAAGTTAAATAGTATTAGTTTTTAATATAATATTATAAAAAGACTAAAATCTTATCTAGGTTTAATACTTATAAAAATACTATTTACTTTAAGTTAACTAAAGTATTATAAGTTTTAAAAAATAATAAAGGTAAATTAGGCTAGCTTAAAGTCTATAAAAGAACTTATATACTATTTATATTAAGACCAATAAAGCATATATAGGGTAAGAGGTAAAGTTATTATATTATATAACTTCTATCTAGTTATATAGTATAGGTAAGTACTAGATATACTAGGTAATAGGAGATTATTCTTTTAGCTTCTAAGCTACCTATTATTACTCCTACTTAATCTATATTAACTAGGAAAAATAACTAATAGAATAAAATAATAACTATAAGGAATAAAATAATAACTATAAGGAAAAGTAGTAACTACTATAGCTACTATAATATACTATAATAGTAGCCTAATTCTCCTACTTACTAATAGGTATAATAGTACTTATTAGTATATATAAGTTACCTTTTTCTTCTAGCTATAGGGTAGC
Organism: Cordyceps militaris CM01; assembly: GCF_000225605.1. NCBI lineage: Eukaryota > Fungi > Ascomycota > Sordariomycetes > Hypocreales > Cordycipitaceae > Cordyceps > Cordyceps militaris. The sequence continues at coordinate 323,484 of NW_006271978.1, read as the reverse complement.
TTATAGTTATATTAGGTATAAAGTAGCTTATAATTATATTAGGTATAGGGTAGCTTATAGTTATATAGGGGGCCTTATTACTATATTAAGGGCTTTATAATTACTATATTTTCTACTTTTTATTTATAAGGTAATTTAACTTAAAAACCTATATAAATAAATTTTATAGAAAATAAAAGTTATACTATAAACTATATTTAATAAAGGCACCTTATCCTAAAGGCTATAAGATATATAAAGGACTACTAGCTAAGATATACTAGGCACTATACTAATACTATATTAGTACTAAGTATATTATACTAGTACTATACTAGTACTATACTAATATTAAGTATACTAATTAACTATAATAGTCCTATAAGTAATAGAATAGTAATAAGCTTATAAAGGCTTAGGCTTTTATAAGATTATAGCTATAAAGGAGCCTTAGTAGCTATAAAACCTATAAAGCCTTATAACTTATAGCTATAAAAGGCTTACTATAATACCTTTAAAGAGTAATACCTTAAAGACTTAGTACTAGTTAGCTTATAATAGTCCTAAAAGTAATAAAATAGTAATAAACTATAAAGGGAGCCTTAATAGTTATAAGACTTATAAAACCTTATAACTTATAACTATAAAAGGCTTATTATAATACCTTTAAAAGGTAATACCTTAAAGGCTTAGTACTAATTAGCTTATAATAGTCCT
>NW_006271978.1:317145-322688 GCF_000225605.1 Cordyceps militaris CM01 | reverse complement strand
TAAAATAGTAGTAAACTATAGGGGGGAGCCTTAGTAACTATAAGACCTATAAAGCCCTATAACTTATAGCTATAGAAGGCTTATTATAATACCTTTAAAGGGTAATACCCTAAAGGCTTAGTACTAGTTAGCCTATAATAGTCCTAAAAGTAATAAGATAGTAGTAAATTAAGAGCTTATTAGCTTTTAAAGGGTAATACCCTAAAGGCTAATACTAATAAAGGTATTAATAGAGCTAGCTAGCCTTTAGTAGGTAATACCCTAGAGGCTAGTACTAATAGTGTTAATAAAGAGCTTATTATAGTCCCTATAAAGGGTAATACCTTAGAGGTATAGAACTAATTAACTATAATACTTATAAAATAGCTTTAGTAGGTAATACCCTAGAGACTAAAGGCCTTAAGAGTATAATACTTCTAGAATAGACCCCTAGAAAATTATAGCTTAAAAGGTACTTAGTATAGTCTTAGGTAGTACCTATACTTATAAAAGGCTAGCTTTAATAGTAACTTAGTTATAATATTAATAGTATTCTTAGTATTTAGAATTTAACTAAAATTTAATTAGTATAGTATATTCTTGTTATATAACTAATAGTATTAAATATCTATATATTTTATATAGAGGTATTCTTAAATACTAGAAGCTTAGGTAATAGTATTAGAGTTATTAGCCTAGATAGTAGTCTTAGTATAAGTAGGCTTTTCCTTAAAGGTTTTTATAATAATATAGTAAAGCTATTAAATCTAAATAGCTTCCTAGGCTATATTATATTAAGAAATATACTTTACTTTAGTAATTAAATATATAATAATATTCTATAGCTTTAAGTACTAAGATATAATACTACTTTCTAAGGTAATAATAAAGCTATTAATAGATTTATATATTTATTAGTAGCTAGTATAGTTAATATTATAATAGACTTAAGGTTCTTTATTAGGTTCTATAAAAATAAGTTTATAGTTAATAGTACCTTTAATATATTATAGGAGTTATTTTAGGCTAATAATATATTCTATTAATAAGGTAGCTATAAATTTATAATAATAGCTAATAGTAAAGTAGATATTAGGCCTAGAGTAGTTAGAAAGATAAATTAGGCCTTTATAGGTCTTAGTATATTAGCTATTCTTAATAGTTAGCTATTATTTAATACTTTTAGTAATAAGACTTATTAATAGGTTATAAGGTTTATAGTTAAGAAGGCTAGCTTCTTTTAAAAGGGCTTTAGTATATTTACTTTAAAAGAGTATAAGGGTTTTTATATATTAGTCTTAATAAATATTAATACTAAGATAGTAGCTAATAAGGCTTATATCTATTATTTTATAAGTATTTAATAGGGCTTTCTTAATCTTTATAATAATAACCTTATTCTTATTAATAATAAGAAGATTATTAATATAAACTATAATAATTAGGCTATCTTTATAAATAAATAGGAAATAATTAAGCTATATAGGCTTAAAGCTAAGACTCTAAAGCGTTTTATAAAAGGTTATATACTAGATCTATAGGGCTTACTTTAGCCTATATAGGGACTTTAGTAGCTTCTATACCTTCTTAAGGTATTCTTCTTAATATCCTTTAGGTATTTTAATATAGACTTTAGTATCTATAAGACTATAAAAGAAAGTAGTCTTAATATCTATTTACTTAACCTTAAGGTTTAAGGTAGCTATAATTACTAGTAGTAAGTATAGTATTAAAATTTTTAATATACTTATAAATATTTTATAGTAATTAAGTTCTTTATATTAATTAAAACCTTTTACTATATACTAAGATTTCTAGTAAATAACCTTATTATTAGTACCTCTTTTAAGTTTATATACCTACTTACCTAGGAGGATAGTCTTATTTTTAGGCCTATTAACTATAATTATAATATAGTTCTTTACTAAAGAGTTATACTTATTTATTATTAAGCCTTTCTACTTTTATAAGTTAAGATAAAGAATAGCTTATTTATATATTATAGGTTCTTTATTATAAATAAGGTTATTAAATATAGTAAGGTTTATTATATTATTAAGATTAAAGAAAAGTATATATTAGTAGTTTTAAAATATTAAGACTAATTTAATTAGAATTTTAATCTATATTATAGGTCTTTCTTCTTACTTAATAGTACTACTTAAAGCTAGGAATAAAGGTATTTTAAAGAGGTTAGATAATATCTTATTAATACTAATAGTAAAGATAGGATATAAGGTTAATTAAATATCTAATAATATTAGTTTAAATTTATTATTACTTAATATATATAGATAGCTAATAAAGTTATTATTATTAGCTAGGTTATAGATATTATTATCTTTATTAGTAATTCCTAATACTACTAATATAGAGAATATAAAGGGTATTATTTACTTAGGCCTTATAGTTAAGGTAGTAGGTATATTATAGTACTTTACTATAAAGCTCCTATTAATAAGTAAGTTATAGGTAATTAGAGTAATTTTTATATACTTTTATTTCTTACTAATTACCTATTAACCTAAAAAGTAATATATAGTTTTACTCTTATAGCCTAAAGTAAGGTTATTTTATTAAAAAAGGTTATATTTAAAATCTTTAAATAGCTAGTTAGGCTATTCTTAAAAAATAATATTATTAATAACTACTAGTCTATTAGGTCTATTAGTATTTAAGATAATATAGTTAGTTTAGCTTTTATATCTAATTAAGATATATAGGATAGTTTTAAGAACTATTCTTAAAATATAATAAGAGGTTTTTTACTACTTATAACTACTTATAATTTATAAATAACTAAGGTTAGGTTTATTTCTAAACTATAGTTTATAAGGAGTTATTAGTTTATTATTCTTTATTATAAAGATATATTATTAAAAAATAATATAGGCCTATACTATAACTAGCTAGAATTTAATTAGTACTTTTAACTAATATATAATAAGAAAAAGCTTATCTTATAGTATCCTATTCCTAACCTTAGTAATATTATTCTATTAATACTAATTAATAGTAGAATACTATAGGTATATACCTAAGGAAATATAAGAGTTCTTAAACTAGGTTATAATATTCTCCCCCTCCTAATCTAGTTAAATAAAGTAGTATTTATATTCTAAATATTCCTATATCTTTAAAAAATTTAGTATTATATTAAGTAGCTAAGATTTCTTTTTAATAAAGAATAGCTAGTATATTCTAGTATAATTATTAATAATAATAACCTAGTATTAATCTTTCTTTTAAGAGGTAGGTAGGGTACTAATAATATTAGTATAAAGGCTTTTAAAAAGATATATTTTCTTTTAGAATAGATAAATATAAAGGCTTTCTTTTTATTTCTTTATAAGATAGCTAATATAATATTTATACTAGCTAATAGGCTTTATACTAGTAAAGATAGAGATAAGTTTAATAATATTCTATTCCCTTAAATATCTAAGTTAATTATACTATAGCTTATACTTTAAGTTATTTATTATATAGGCTATATTCTAATACTTAAAGTAATATAATTAACTATATAGACTCTAGTAGTTTACTAGGTAGTAAGAATAACCCCTTAATCCTTTATTATAACTACTCTTTCTTTACTAAAGATTATTATAGTATTCTTTACTATTAAGTAACTAATAAAGAATAAGCTTATTAAGGTACTTTTCTATAAAATACTATTATATAATTCTAGGGTAGTCTTAAGGCTTTTTATAGTAATAATAGCTATTTTATAAGTAGTAGGTTTTAAGATAATACTAGTAAGACCTTAAATACTAAGGCCTAAGTAAAAGAATAGGTTTTTTATAAGTTCTTTATAGCTTAAGATATAATTAGATATATTAGAGTTAAATAGTATTAGTTTCTAATATAATAATATAAAAAGATTAAAATCTTATTTAGGTTTAATACCTATAAAAGTATTATCTACCTTAAGTTAACTAAAGTATTATAGGCTTTAAAAGATAATAAAAGTAAGTTAAGCTAGCTTAAAGTCTATAAAGGGATTTATATACTATTTAAAGCTAACCTTCTTATATTTATACTTATTATTATATTTCTTAGTTAGGTATTAATACTTTTTATTTTATTAAAATAAAAAGAATAGGTTTATTAAATAGAATTTAAAGTATAGCTTTTAATATTACTTATTAAAATAACCTAGAAGCTTATAAAAGAAATAAAAGTACCTAATAGTATTAGGTTTTATTATACTATAAGGAGAATACCCTTTAATAATTATTATAATAACTAAAGTAGCTTACTACTTAGACTTTTTATTATTTTATTATTTAAGCTTAATAAGGTTAGCTATAATTATAATTACCTATATAAGTATAGTTATAAAAGTTATAATAGTATTATTAATCTATTTTAAAATAAAATAAAAGGCTATCTTAATAATATAAGAGTTAAACTCTTTATTAAGACTATTAATAAAAAGATATATTATTAAAGCCTTAAAGACTTTAAAGTCTTTATTAAGAGATTATTACTTAGCCTAAGTATTAATAAGTACTATAATAAGTTTCTTAATAAATCTATATTAAGTAAAGGTTAGTATTAAGAAATAATTAGCTATAGTTTAGAAGATAGTAATACCTTTTAGTTTAAAGTACTTTTTAAAGGCTATAATTATATTTAATATTATAACCTTATTTTTAATAAGGCTATAAGTATATTCTTTAAGGCTTATATTAATAAAAGTAATAATATAAACCTAATTCTATATTTATTTTTAAATAAAATCTTTTATAGTCTTACTATTATAAGCCTTAATTAAGATAAAGCTATTTTTTTAGCTTTCTAATAGTAATTTATTAAGATTATTAAGTCTTAATATATTAATTATCTTTAGCTTTTATTTAACCTAGCTACTTTTAGATTTAAGCTTTAAAATATTTAGTACCTTCTTTAGTATTAAGGATATAGTATTAGATAATAGAGTAGGTAATAAGGCTATAAGAAGATCTTAACTTATATATAGAAGTTAAGTTATTAATAGTATTACCTATTAAAAGAGTAGAATTCTAAAATAATAAGAAGGATAATAGGCTAAGTATATAGTCTTTCTTTTTAAACTAAGTACCTTATATTTATTTAAAGGTAAGAAGTATTTAAGTAAATAATAAAGAATTCTTCTTACTAAGTAAGTAATTACTATATACCTTTTATAGTAGTTAAGACTATAGATTATAGTAAGTAATTTAATAAGTATATTTAGAACTATAGATTATAGTAAGTAATTTAGTAAGTATATCTATTTAAAAGCTATAATTATACTAAATAAATTTATATTATAATATATATAAAATAAGTATATAAAGTCTATATATAAATTACTAGGTAAGGTATAGTAGTAGAATTTCTTTTTCTTTATATAGAATTTTTATAATAAATAGACTTATTAAATATACTCTAGATTAGCTAGAGTTTAAGGTCTTTTCTCTTTCTATATATAAGGAGTTATAAATTTCTTAAGTTTTATAGTAAATATTAGCTTATATAGATAATAGGTAAATTTAGTAAGAAATTAATACTTTCCTTTATTTTATTAATAGCTTTTA
>NW_006271978.1:302990-317045 GCF_000225605.1 Cordyceps militaris CM01 | reverse complement strand
TAATATAAGTACTACTAGGCTTATAACCTATTAAGACTAATAGGGTATATATAGGGTAAGAGGTAAAGTTATTATATTATATAACTTCTATCTAATTATATAGTATAGGTAAGTACTAAATATACTAGGTAATAGGAGATTATTCTTCTAGCTTCTAAGCTGCTTGTTATTAATTTAAAACTAACCTTTTTATATTTATATTTATTATTATATTTTTTAGTTAAGTATTAATATTTTTTATTTTATTAAAATAAAAAGGGTAGATTTACTAAATAGAGTTTAAGGTATAACTTCTAATATTACTTATTAAAATAACCTAGAAGCTTATAAAAAGAATAAAAGTACCTAATAGTATTAGGTTTTATTATACTATAAAAAGGATACTTTTTAATAGTTATTATAATAATTAAAATAGCTTATTATTTAGACTTTTTATTATTTTATTATTTAAGCTTAATAAGATTAATTATAATTATAATTACCTATATAAGTATAGTTATAGAAGTTATAATAGTATTATTAGTTTACTTTAGAATAAGATAAAAGGCTATTTTAATAATATAGAAGTTAAACTCTTTATTAAAACTATTAATAAAAAGATATATTATTAAAGCTTTAAAGACTTTAAAGTCTTTATTAAAAGATTACTATTTAGCCTAAATATTAATAAGTACTATAGCTAGTTTCTTAATAGATCTATATTAAGTAAAGGTTAATATTAGAAAATAGTTAGTTATAGTTTAAAAAATAATAATATCTTTTAATTTAAAATTCTTCTTTAAAGCTATAATTATATTTAATATTATAACCTTATTCTTAATAAGACTATAAGTATATTCTTTAAAGCTTATATTAATAAAAGTAATAATATAAACCTAGTCTTATTATTATTTTTAAATAAGATTCTTTATAGTCTTACTATTATAAGCCTTAGTTAAGATAAAGCTATTTCCTTAGCCTTATAGTAGTAATCTATTAAGATTACTAAGTCTTAATATATTAGTTATTTTTAGTTTTTATTTAACCTAGTTACTTTTAGATTTAAGCTTTAAAATATTTAGTATTTTTTTTAGTATTAAGAATATAATATTAGTAATAAGGCTATAAAAGAATCTTAGCTTATATATAAAAATTAAGTTACTAATAGTATTACTTACTAAAGAAGTAGAACTTTAAGATAATAAGGAGGATAATAAGCTAAGTATATAATTTCTTTTTTTAAACTAAATACTTTATATTTATTTAAAGGTAAGAAGTATTTAAGTAAGTAATAGGAAATTCTTCTTACTAAATAAGTAATTACTATATACCTTTTATAGTAGTTAAGACTATAGATTATAATAAGTAATCTAATAAATATATTTATTTAAAGGTTATAACTATATTAAGTAAATTTATATTATAATATATATAAAATAAATATATAGAGTCTATATATAAATTACTAGGGGGGTATAGTAGTAGAATTTCTTTTTTTTTATATAGAATTTTTATAGTAAATAGACTTATTAGATATACTTTAGATTAGCTAGAGTTTAAAGTCTTTCCTCTTCCTATATATAAAGAGTTATAAATTTCTTATATTTTATAGTAAAAGTTAGCTTATATAATCTTATAAATAGTAAGTAAAAATAATAAGAAATTAATACTTTTCTTTATTTTATTAATAGCTTTTATAATATAAATACTATTAGGCTTATAACCTATTATAACTAATAGGGTATATATAGGGTAAGAGGTAAAGGTATTATATTATATAACTTCTATCTAGTTATATAGTATAGGTAAGTGCTAAATATACTAGGTAATAGGAGATTGTTTTTCTAGCTTCTAAGCTGCCTATTATTAAATATAAGTCTTAATAGCTAATAAGAAATATTCTATATAAATATAGCTAGTAGCTAAGTTATTTAAATAGCTAGCTAATAGTAGTATTAATAGCCTATTATTAATAATAATATAGATATTAAAGAGAAAAAGGAAGAGAAAAAGAATAATACTAGTAAAAGCACTTTAAATAGTATTAGTTAAGAAGAGGGTACTAAAAAGAAAGAAGAGAAAGTAAGTAATTTTAAAATAACCTCTATATAAAATTTACCTAGCTTAATAGCTACTAATAGTAATAGTAATAATAGTAATAGTAATAATATTAATACTATTATTAATAATAATATTAATACTAAAGAAGAAGATAATAATAGTATCTTTATATATACTTTAATACCTATATTGATATAAGGAATAAGGAGTATTTTTAAAGAAAGAAGTAATAAAAAAGATAAAAGTAATTCTTTATTAGCTATAAAAGAGTAATTAATAATAAATTATATAGTAATATATAGCTTAGAAGGTATAGGAAAAGAGTATATTTATTACTATACTATTCTAGATATAACTAATATTAAAGAAGCTATTAATAATCTTTAAAAATTAAAAATTAAAATAAGGCTAGAATAGTTTATTTAATTAGCCTATAATTTAGGTAAAAAGCCTTATATAATTATAGTTTAGAATAAGTTAAAGTTAAAAAAGGTAAAATTATAGTTTATCTTAATATTCTTAGCTATAAATAGTATATAGCTTTACTTTTTATTTTTTTAATACTCTTTTCTATAATAGTTATACTTCTTTATAGCTACTATTAAATATACTATTATTCTAACTTTTCTTCTTCTTTTTATACTTATAAATATTCTTTATATCTATTTTAAAGCTTTTTAGTAATTATATTTTAACTTTTTAATACTATTTAATCTTTAAATTAAGATTCTAGAAAGTTATTTATTTTCTAAATAAAGTCCTATTTAGATAAGGTTAGCTTATTAAACTCTTCCTCTTACTATTCTTCCTATTTCCTACTAGCTAATATTATAAAGTTAAATAGCCTTATTATAGCTAATACTATATTAACTTAATTCTTAATATAATATTTTAATATACTATTTTAAATTAGCTTTTACTTTCTCTTTATATAATTAAATATATTTTTAACTTATATTTAAAGTTAAATATAATATAAGTTAAATAATTCCTCTTTATTTTATAGCTTTCTTAAAGCCTTAATCTAATTTTAAAAACCTATTTAGTACTATATTAAAGCTATTAATAATAGCTTTTAATATTAAGATAGTATTAAAAATTAACCTTTTTAAGCTAGGTATAATATATAAGAAGTACTTATTAATAATTACTATAATAAATATATTCTAGTTAATAATACCCTTTTAATTTCTTTATTATAGCTATAACTTTATTAATATATAGATACTAATATAAATACTATTAATAACCTTAATTATACTAGTAAATAGCTAGAATTTAGCTTAAAGCTTAATACTTAAAGATAGCTAATATAGCTTTAATAGCTATATAAATTTAGTATATAATTTAATAAAAAGTTTAAAAATCTAATAAACTACCTTTAATATATATAATTAATTAATTTTAAACTTAATAATAATATTTCTTTAAGGCTTACTATATATATAAATCTATATAAAGATTAATAGCTTAAATTTAAAAGAAAGCCTTTATAATTTAATAGTATTAGTATTATTTTTAAGTTAATCTTAAAGCTTTAAAAAGAGCTTCTTTAATATATAGAAGTTATTATAGAATTTATTATTATTTAAGCTACTAAATAACTCTTTTACTATAAGCTTTACTATAGCTATACTATAATACTAATAAGGTAATTTAAGACTTTTAAAGTTTTTATTATTATTATTATTATTATTATTATTATTATTATTTTTAATAATAATATTTATAATAACTTTATATAATTATAAAGTATTAAGAAAGTTATATATATTTATAAATATTTTATTAATAATCTATATATAAAGTACTAAGTTATTTTATTTTATAGAAATTCTAGGTTATTATTAAATAGCTAAAAAAAAAGTAAAAATAGTATATTATTACCTTTTTTAATATATAGGAAGCCCTTATAATACCTCTACCTAGTATAGTACTTTAAAAATCCCCCTATTTAAAAGTTATATAAAGACTACTAGGGTTTAGCTAGTAATCCCTACTAAATTCGGTAAGGCGCCTAAATTGTGTAGATAATTAGGTTCTAGGTTACTTTTTCGAAACTTAGCATCTGGGCATAAGTTAAGAGGGCGAGCGATTAGACGGGGTGCGTTAGGATGAAATGACCCGGACCCACCCATCCATTTACCCATCCACTTACCCAGACTGCCCCTAAAACTGTGTAAGGACGTGTCGAATCAACGCGTTATTATGTCTCTAGACACGCTTTAAGGTACAAGCATAAAGCAGTCGAAAATCCTTCTTTTACAGGGAAGTTTATGTGTATTATCCGATTAGGCATAGTACATCAAGTGCTTGACGAGTTGTCAATCGAGCCGCCTACATAGTCAAGTCAAGCTTCAATCAAGCTGAGCTACCCTTCAATCAAGCAAGTTCGAGGGCCGAAATTGAGCTTGACTGATTGTTAGCCACACTGGTTGGCTGTTTCTGGGGGAAGCTCAGTGCGCGCGCCGTGGAGCTGTCTCTGATCTGAAAGTGGGCCGTGGCCTCTCACAGAAATAGAGACCATTCTCTGGTTGTTTCCCCTTGCCCCCCCCCCCGATGTCATGGGGCCTTGCCCGCCTTACGCTATGGTTTCGGATGCCTGCCTAGCTGAAGGGCAGGAGGCACCAGCGCCAGCCTTGCTTACCAGCAGACCGCCAGCAAGGCAAAGGAAGGGAGGGTCGGGCCGTTTCTGTCGACGGTTCGCACCAGACAGAGTTAGCTTGCGCGAGCCATCCCGCGCATCCGTCTCAGAACTTTGCCCGGTTTAGCACCAGCGAGGCTAGCGTCCGCGAAACCCGGTGCCTGTCCCGGTGGCGGGGGGATGGTCGAACTCTTAAGCTGCGTCACCTGCACTCCGAACCGTAAGCAGCCCATCGATTCCAAGAAACCACACCGCAAAAAGAGACCAGGAGACAGTTGAACAACTCTTACCACCATGAAGAACACAGCCTTTATGCTGGCGGCCGGTTTACTCAGACGTGCGTGCTGATGCTGCTGGTCCAAGTCTCCAAGCGGCCACTCTCGCCCAACGAGATCCGATCCGTGCTCGAGTGCTGCAGCGAGGGATACGGCATGGGCGAACCCGGCGCCTTGAAAGGCATAGACATGATGATGCGCATCCAGAGTATTTCGGGCGGGCTAGTCGAGTGCTACCTACCGCGTCACCATCAGCAGCACCAGCTCCAGCACAGGTATCATCATCTCTTCCACCACAACCACCAGCAGCAGCGCAGCGCAGCACTGACGACGCAAGCCAGCGTCGTTCGCCTCATGCACCAGTCGGTGGGCGACTTCCTGCTCGATGATGCCGGCCTCGGCATCCTCGACGCGCAGTTCAAGGTTGCCGATTCCGCAGCGCAGTTTCACCTCGCTGCGTTTCGACTCTGCTTGCGCACGGTGCGCTGCAAGATCGACACCGACTACAACGAGGTCGAGATTCCCTTCCTGTCGTACGCCGTGCTATTTTGGAGCATGCACGCCCGGCAAGGCGAGACAAACATGGAGGACGACGGCGACGACGACGACGACAAGGACGGCACCTATGCCGAATTGCTCGACGACTGCGGCAGCAACGGCGCCAAGGAGCTCGTCCGTTTATTCAAGCAGCACAACCACTTCCGCCAGTACAAGGCGTTGGCGGACAGTGATGTGCCCAGCACAACCATGCTCTCGGGCGAGACAAGCGTCCTCGCCTTCCTGGCACTTGCGGGCTGCACCGAGCTCGTGAAGCGCCATCTCGCAAAGTGCCCTGATTGCCAGCCGTCTTCGTCGTCATTGCCGAAGCCGGCCAGTCGCGTGCGCCATCTACAGCGAGCCTTTATGCTAGCTGTTCACGGCGGCCATGCAGCCACGGCCAAGGCCATCTTGGATCATCCCGCGCGCGCGTATGCCGGCATCGACGTCAATGGCGCGGCCCCCAACAACGACAACGAAACTCAGACGCCGCTGTTCACGGCGTGTGTGATGGGCCACGCCGACACGGTATCCATGCTGCTGGGTCGCGGCGCCGATCCTCTGCGGTGGCACGACGTGCAGTTCGAGTATGCGCTGTTTGCGGCGGCCGCGCATGAGGACACGCATGTCGTCAAAGCCATATTTGAGCACTGTCGCAGCAACCCGACGCTGATGGTGACGCTTTTGTCGACGCAGGCCAAGGGCGGCTACACCGTGTTCCACCACGTCGTCGTCCAGGGGCGCTCGAAGGTGCTCGACTGGCTACTCAACGAAGCCGCGCGGGCTGTCAACGACGTGCTGGTAAAGGCTCTCACGCAGGGCGACGACGACGACGACACGGCATATGATGTGGCTGTTCTGATGCTGAAAACTCTCGAGGAGGAGGGGACGATAGACATCGCGGCGGACGAAAAGTCGCTTAAGCATGCTGTATCAAAGCTGGAGGGCCTTATGCAAGCGAACAAAATTCCACATCGTTGCGAATAGTACCAAGATATGCGAACAGCATTACAGCGCCTTACGAATAAAAACCGTCAGTGATTGCCATGGTTGCGGGATGCTCTTCTTGAATTTTAGGCATACTTTATCAAGTCCTCGACGAGTTATCAATCAAGCTGGCTGCTTGGTCAAGTCCGGGTTCAATCGAGCCAGAGATAGGTTCAATCAGCCGAGACTGAGGCCAGAAATTGAACTTGATTGATTGTTAGCCACACTGCCCAGGAGGGGATGGACTCTGGTGCGGGTAGATGAGGAATGGGGAAAGTGCTCGGAGGTGGGATGTCGCAGGGCACGACGGCCGGACAGAAGGTCCCGTGTGAATTGGGCAACCACAACCTTGGTTCCTCTATCTAGTGAGTGGCTGCGGTCGGTGATCTATACTCGTACCGGTTGGTGCCGTAGCAGCGACTGATGCTAATGCTATTTATTACGCCCGGAGGGAATCCCTTGGAGGGCCACTGCGCTATGCTATTTACGAATTCATTACATTGTTGCATGTCTCGTCAAGCCCCTCAGATGTTGCTCTTTCGGTGCTGCGGCGACTGTACATGGGCACCCGGGTGCCTACGCAGAATGGCACCTGGGTGCCCAAAACATGTGTCACGGAGTGAGGTTGCACAAAGGGAGTGTAACTCGGTATAAGGATTACGACTCGAAGTAGTTGGACAGGTGCTGTGGCTTACGAGCTAGTGCCAAAGACAACGTCAAAATGCCTCTGTACGGGGACTTGCAGGTCAATCATCTCTTCCAAGACGCGAAGGAATTCCAGTGGACCCCTGCCTCGGATTCCACCGCCGTCATGCTCAGTATGCGCGCGTCGGCGGTATCCGGCTTGATGTGAATGCGGAACTCGTCTGTTCCCAGTCCACATATAACGCAGGAGCTGACATTATACAGCCACGGGTCGTCCAGGCAAGCGTCATAAAAGGTCCTGACACATATTTGGCACAGCCAGTGGCCGCAAGGCAGGCACTGCTGTGGCCGTCGCTGAAGGCAGGCAAAGCAGGTATCTTCCGACGAGGGTAGGCGGCTTTTCTGTTGAACATGTGCTAGCTGCAGCCTGTGAAGATCTTTCGATCCTTCGTGATATTTGAGATGCTTATAGAGTGCACAAAAATGACTAGTGATGAGCGACGGGAAGTCGTGGCCCATAGTTAAGAGCAGTGTGTCCAACAACCAAGTAGGGCAAAAATTGACCCCATTACTTTACCTGGTTGGTAAATCGCTTTGCTTTACTTGATTTACTCGACTAGAAGGCCTTAATTTACTTGGTTGATTGGCTTTGCCTGATTACTCGATGAATTTGGTAGGTTGCCCCTTTCCCCTAACTGAACTACCCCAACATACCGGATCGGAGCAGATGCTTTTGGCACGCAATGGCTGCTACTGTATCTGAACCAACACGGTTCCGCTCATCCGTGATAATCCTTTTCGTCTGGGAGAAAACCCGTTCACACTCCACACTCATTGCCGGGCAGCTGAATAAGTCCAGCGCCATTTGGGACAATACGGGATAGTCTGTTGCATGGCGAATCCACCAGTCCAGCGGGTTTTCAACCTCTAGATCCGCCTTGTTCGTCCTGGCCATAAATTCATCGAGCTCGGAGGTCAGCTTTGCGCGCTTTCTTCCACTCGTTTCTGATGTCGCCGCAGCGGCGAGCCCAGTGTGTCCAATAGTGTGATATTACCATACATGATGAAAGGTTTGAAGGTCATATCATATATGATACGCACAGGTCCGTCGTCATATCATATGAGGTTCATATGATATGACCAAAATGTATGGTAATACACATGACCATATCATTCACAAGACTCTCTCATTACTAGCACGGCTAACAAAATACAACTGCACAATTATAGCCTTAGATTGAACGCCGATGTAGGCCATGGTCTCTCAGCTGAGGCTAAGCTGACATCAAGGTCATCATCCGCAAAAGCTACTCGTGTTTTGTGCAACCGCCTTCAAGGAATTTGATATATTTATCGCTCGATAGATACTATATACAGACTACTAACAAAATAAATAAGGACTAATAGCTAGCAGTTTATAAACTAATATACTATTAACTATAACTATATACTATCTATACTAATAAATATATCTATTACCTTCTCCTTTTTTATATTTATTATAAAAGTCTAGTACCTTAAAGAAATAAAACCTTCCCTTTCTTTTTTAACTTAAAAGATAATATCTTTTACTATATCTTAAGGTAAATATCTATATATAATTAGAAATAATAAAATCTAAGTTAAGCTATATTTTATTATAGGTATATAATTAGTAAATATTATTATTAGTTCTTAAATATACTTCTAGATATTCTAAGTATTTTAGTTATTAATAACTTCTTTATTTTTATTTTTTACTCTTTTAGTCTTATTAAATAAAAGTAGATAGATATATTAAAATAATCTTAATAGTATTTTTTAACTTATTAATTTAAACTTAACTATCTTATCTATATATCTTAATTAAATTATAATTAGGTTAAGATAATTAATATAGTTAGTTATTATAATTAAAGCTTTTCTTTTTATAGAATCTATATTATTAATTATATTAAAAAGACTAAAGAGTATTATATTATTATTTATATTTAACTTAATATTATTATTTTTATAACTTTTTATACTTTTAATTATATTAATATCTTTTAAAAAGAAAATATATTATATTAATAGTTTACTTATTAGGTTATTTAGTATTATATTATTAACTTTAAATAGGTTTATTATATAAATATCTAGACTAAACTATTTAATAGTTATTAAGCTTAGGCTTATTTTACTAGTTCTAAGTATACTATAGAGTAAGTAGTTATAATAGTAAAGCTAATTATATTTAATATATTAAGTTATAGCCTTTAAGTCTAAGTACTTTATAATATTATTAAAGAAGTCTTTTTTTATATTCTTAAGAAGGATAATAATATTTATTTATTTTTAACCTTACTATATAGTAAGATTCTAGTAGTTATTATTATTTATATAAATTATAGTTTTACTTTTTATTTATATTTCTAATATAACTTAGTAATTATAAAGAAATTCTTTTAGAATTCTATTTAATATACTTATATAAAAAAGTAGAAACTATTTATAATATAAATACCTTTCTTTTAAAATAATATATAAGTAAAGAAACTTACTTTTATATTAAAAAAACTTATATATATTCTTTAAACTATATTATAATATATTTTTTATTACTTTATTCTTTAGCTTAGCTTATTTTTTAAAAGTTATAATTATAAATTAAGTTTTTATAGTAAATAGCTAAGATTATATCTAGTTTTTTAAGGTATTATATAAATTATTAATATAAAAGACCTTTATAGAAAATATTAAGAATAGTTAAAGTTTAAATAACTTTTATAATATTAATATAGTAAATTAATTAAAATATTTCTTTATAATTTAAATAATATATTTATATATAAATCTTATTAAGAAAGTAACTAAGCTATATATATAAAGTAGATAGGTACTAAGATAAGATTTTCTAGATATAAGGGAATAGATATAGCTTAATATAACGCCTAGTCCTAGGAAAAGAGTATCTAGAAAGAATACCTATAAGTAAAGAGTACTAACTATAGTAGATACTATAATATTTTAATATATTAATTAGTAGCTAAGTAGAGTTCGATAGTATTAATGTGTTGTACTTGCTAGTAAAAGGGAGAAGAAAGGTAAGAAAGATTACAAGAACCGTCCCCTTTACTTACATGGGCTTTATATAGACGGGCGAAGGGAGCATTCATTCATTCCGCCATGGGGCGTGCATCAAGAGACCTGCATGGAGGATTCAACATTACCACAAGTCTACCAAGACATTCGTGCAAGCTATATCACATCTCGTGAGAGCTGAACGTTGTAATCGGCTAGAGCGGCTTCTTGTAGAGGTTCATCATGTATAGCGCCCTTCTCAACGGATGTAACAGTCAAAACCGGAGGATACAGGACCACGGAGCATGCACGTCGAGGTCTGCCCCGGATCTCTTGACCTGTATCTGCGATGTACTTACTGATGCAGTTGATGCAGTTGATGCAGTTGATGCAGTTGATGCAGTTGATGCAGTTGATGCAGTTGATACAGTTGATGCAGTTGATGCAGTTGATGCAGTTGATGTAGTTAATGCAGTTAATGCAGTTAATGCAGTTAATGTAGTTGATACAGTTAATGCAGTTGATGCAGTTGATACAGTTGATGCAGTTGATACAGTTGATGCAGTTGATGCAGTTGATGCAGTCGATACCAGTTGATACCAGTTGATACCAGTTGATACCAGTTGATACCAGTTGATACCAGTTGATACCAGTTGATACCAGTTGATACCAGTTGATACCAGTTGATGTTGATGCAGTTAAAAATTAATAGATCGACAGAAGATGGGTAGGTAATGATAGTTATGGCAGATAGTAACAGTTCACTATACAGTAGTAGATAGTACAGGAAGCGACTATGCTGGCCGTCGGAAAATATTGATCACAATAGATGGCAGTTGAGCACCATCAACCAGTTCCACTAGCTGAGTACGTGCTCCAAGCTTGACGAAAACATTTCGATATTTTCGGTGACGATCAGGCTTCCTTCCTGATCCAGCGAAGAGTCCCACAGATGGTTCTTTTCAACTGCCCACGTCTTTCACTTCTTCCCTCCACCAGAACCGCCACAAACAGTACACGTCCATTTACCTCCGACGGTACCATTGTCGCAGCCACCAGGACATGCAGGTTCTGCCATCCTTGTATTTATTGGTGTCTTATGCTGAACAAGCGATTAGGACCATGCCAACAGTGCATACGACTCCCAGTTTGACTTGATACTGGTACTCACCGTGATTCCAGTTTTGCTGAGTTTATATTTTCCGTCGAAGGGTAAAATGGGATGGATGTCCTTGGGCACCAATATATGGCGTGTCAATTACCAGCGTTGCGGGTTTTTTATTATGGGTCCAGTCCAGGGATCAAGTGACACCTTTTGTCTTCTGCAGACCCCTCGCTACGCCAGGCCCCGACCTTATATAGTGCTGAGGTGGCGAACATGGCATCCGAGTTTAAAGAGGACCCTTTTAGAGAAAAGGATCAAGTATCGTCCGTCATCACGCCACAGCAATCATGGCAGTTTTATGAAACTCATGGATTCTTCTATCAAAGGAACGAGATTGTTGGGGCTTTGGTGCACGCACTGTTTGCAGCTGGCGCAGCTTCGAAGGCATATCTGCCCCTCTTCCAGCCGCAACTCAGCCAAGACGAGGTGAGTCGCTCGAAAAGTTATATGGCACAGTCGCTAAATTGAACAGCGCATCATGAGCATTCTGACGAATTACCCCTACGAACGTCCGGATTTCCATTTCGGTTGGGGAGGCTTAGACTTTTTCTACAGTCTCGACGTGTCCAACTCAACATACAACGGCATCGCGATATATGCAGCCGAACCCGGCACGAGCTTTTGTTGTTGCGATCAATCTCAAAAACACAGCGGAGATGGCGAGTGGACAAATTATGGCCCTCGACGTTTTGACGCGGAGTATGCAGCACTGTACCGCAAGGTATCCGTTGACCTGGAATCTGGTGGCTTGTAAGTAGGAGCTACACGGTAGCCAGGTAATTTCTGACCTTATAACAGCGTGATCGTTCACCCACGGCTACTACATCATCAAATTAATGGCAGATCTATACTGTTGGGAAAACTGCATACTGCAGTATCGCGGGTAAAAGAAAGGTCAGGGCGATAGAAAATCAAAGCAGTCATGGTGCATACCCATCACATTGGTGCTTGCCAGAGCGAGACTCGGTCGAATGGTACGGCGCCTATGGGCGGATTTTGGCCCGCCCCTTCGCAAGCAGCTCTTCGGGCCTCCTCTCCATAATCGAAATATAAAGCCAAGTCTTGGCCGGGTTGTGTCCAAATTGACTCTCGCTGATATTGTGACGCATGAATGGCTGAATCATCCTTCGCACTTAAGCCGGCAGCTTGATGCACTGGCTCCTGCACCATCATAGCAGCAGTAGTCAGCCCTTCTGTCGCTGGCTGGCACGCTATCATTGATGGGCGGTCATCAGTGCGTTGCTGCTCGGCTAACTTATCGTCCACGAACTGAATTCGACTCTTGCGCTCCTCTGTGTCAGGCTTCATGCCGTCGCAGGAATGATATATGTATGCGTCGGCATTGATCGGTTTCTTGCCACACTGGACACATTGTAGTCGCCAGTTGTAGTCTGGAGCAGAATTAGCATCATAGCCATGAAGCCTCGTAGGGGGTGGCGTACGCTGGTATGTGTGTCGCGTCATGTTGTACTGCTTGGGTATTATTCGTTTGCATATGTTACAAAAACGTCTCCGGCTTGTTAGGACAGGCGATGCTGGATCACCGTGGAACATGGCTGGACGTTGCAACGCAGAATTGCCCGTAGGGCAATCACCTGTTCCGTTGCCAGGTCCATCTTCGAAATATTGAAGCACCACGGTTGTTAGCCGGCTCTGCAAATCGCTAAGGTTATTTTGGTGGTTCGTTATATGTCCCGCGTGATCCTTGTTGGAGGTGATGTCGCTTCCACAAAAGGAACACGAGATTGGGTACAGCGGCATACTCTTTTGGGCCGGAGACCAAATTAAGATCAGTGGTGAGAAACAGTTGAAAGCAGTTGGGAGCAGTTGACGGGACAGAACATCACTTTTATGGTGGATATTCCACTAAAAGCACATCGTCGGTTATGCGCAACTATGCAACCTACACTGTGTTGATGCCTCGTTAGAACGATACAAAAATGCCCTACCGAGTCTTTGCAATCTGAATTACTCAACGAGAACAATGTCTCGCAGTGGGTTGAGCCTGGGGCTTTACAAAGCAGCTACTGAAGAGGGAGAAAATGAGCTTATTTCGCCCAGAGCAACCATCCAGACGTTGGGCTCTTCCAATTAAAGCATTACGTCTCGCCTGGCGCCTCTACTTTCCGGTCATTCAACTCCATCGTTGCATCTTGATATTCTGGGTTCTGAAACGAAGTGTCAACTGGTTTTAACCTAGTTAGGGATGAAAGCGGTAAAGCATCGACGCAAGTGTGCCCGGCCATCTCAAAAAGTGGTGACAGACGCCCAGTCCTGAGCGGAACGGGGCGACGCGGACTTCTGCCTGCGACGCCAGCCTTATTTCACATAGCATCTCCCAACTCTCAAAGTGTTGTCGCCAAACGCTACGAGCTGTCACAGCAGCCAACCAATCAAATACGCGACTTTTGCAACCATTCATTCATAAAAGTGTAGTCTGGTTGGCTCACTCACTTAGGATAAGAGTTTACTACTAGCCTTAAAAACCAATCTATTCCACCGCATTGCCGCCAGGACCTCGAGCACTGGGAGCATCCAGGCCTCGTGGTGTTAGCGCGAGAGTAGACCTAACTGATTAGGTGCGTTGGTTCAATAACGTGACCGGCTAAGCTATTGTGATTTAAGTGGAGATCACGGTACGCATAGGCAGCTAGAGACATACTTATAGTAAAAAGCTAGAAAGGAATAGTAATATATAAATAAAGAAGTTAAGTTTAGAG
>NW_006271978.1:270447-302890 GCF_000225605.1 Cordyceps militaris CM01 | reverse complement strand
ATTATTAAATTATTAAATTAATATAACTTTTAAATTTATAATTAATAAAAAAGAATTTATAATAAACTTTTATAATTAATTTAAAAAGGTTTTATAAAGAATTTTTAAAAATTATTTATATTTAAAAATATATAAACTTAGCTTATTAAGCTAAATAGAATTAATACCTAAATAAGTTATTATTAATTAAGTAAAAAGAGTATAATAAGAATTAAGATTATTTTATAAAATAAAATAAAATCCTATTAAAAAACTTTATTAATTTAAAAATAAATATAGTTATTACTTTTAAGTTAGTTAAATAAAGATTAAATTAATATTTTATAGATTTTTATTTATATTTAGATTTATTAAAAAAGAAAGTATTAATACTTTTAAAAGCTAAAAGAGTTTAATAGTATTTTATAAAATTATAAAAATAACTATAAAGAAAGATTATTAATTATATAAATAAGAATTTAAAAACTAGAAAAGAGGTAATATTAGTTATAACTTAATATTAAGAAAGTAATATTTTAAAATAAAGACTTTTAAATTAAAAATAAAAAAAAATATTAATAAGAAATATAAACCTAATTATAAGAATACTTAATAGGATTAAAATAAACTAAAGCTAGATTATTAAGAAAAGCTATATATACTTTATTAAAAAAAAAGATTTCTTTTATTATAAAAAAAAAGAAATTATTTATTATAAATATAATAAACCTAGGTATATAATATTAAAATACCTTAAGAATAAAATTATTAAAAAAGTAGACTTAAAAAAAGGAATTAAAATAATATAAAAGGTTTTTTTATTATTTTAATATATACTAACCTTTTAAAACTAAAATTATAAAGTTTAAAAAAAAAGCTATAATTAGAACTTAAAATAAACCTAATATAGAAAAAACCTATATAAAAGGAACTAATTACTAAACCTTTCTATATATTAAGTACTTTAATAAATTAAATAAATACTATCTAGGTTATTCTAAATATAGAAATAATTATAAGTCTAATTAATATTAAGCTAGCCTTATAGTTTAATATTTAAAAATTAAAAAGAAAACTATTAAGAATTAAGACTATAAAAAGGGCTTAATTCTAAGTAGGTAAACTATATAAAGTATTAATTACTTTAATAAACTTTAAAAATACTATTAAAACTATAATAATTTAGTATTCTTTATTTTAAAATCTAAATTAAGAGGATTATTAGTTCTTAATTAGAATATTAAGATTAAAGAGTTATAATATCTTTATTAATCTAGTTTAATAATTATAATTCTTTAAAACCTAATAAATATAGATTATATTAAATAATTCTTAATAGTTTAAAAAATAACTATAAATTATAATAATAGTTTTTATAGTAATTAACTTATTAAAACTAGTCTTACTTTTAGAAAATAAAAAGGAATTAAAGTTAATACTTTATATAATTCTATTTAAGTTATAAGATTACTTTAATATATTTAATAACTTTAAGATTAGAATTATTTTTAAATTTAAGGCTTTAGACTATACTATTAATATAGTAAAGAAGTAAATACTACCTTATAATCTTATTTACTTTTTATTTTTAAAGAAACTTAAAACCTTATAAGAATTTATTAATAAAGCTTTAAAGAAAAGATAGATTTACTTTTTAGTTAGCCTTATTAGATCTTTTATATTATTTATCTTTAAAAAAGATAAAAGCCTTTAATTTTATATTAATTATTAAGGTTTAAATAAGGTTACTTAAAAGAACTAATATTTATTACCTTAAATTATTAAGATTTTAAATTAAATCTTTAAAGCTAAGTACTTTTTAAAAATTAATATTAAAAATATATATTAATAAATTTATATTAAAAAAGAAAATAAATAGAAAATAGTATTTAATTATTATTATAAATATTATAAGTTCTTAATAATACTATTTAAATTAACTAATACTTTAATAATATTTTAAAGCTATATTTACTAAATAGTAAATAAATTATTAAATTATATTTATATTATCTATCTTAATAATATTCTAATCTTTTTATAAATTAAGGAAAAATAAATAGAATATTTAAAAATAGTTTTAAGAAAATTATATATAGTTAAGCTATATATTAAACTCTTAAAGTATAAATTCTATTAAATAGAAGTTAAGTTTTTAAGATTCTTACTTTTAAAAAAAGGAATATATTAGAATATAGTAGCTAGGAGTATAATAGCTAGGAGGGAAGGTATTATAAAAGGGTTATATATAGGGAAGGTACTATATAAAGGTAAGCTACTAATAAGCTAGTAAGAAGGAAGTAGTAGTAATTCTATTACTATTACCTACTCTATCCTAGATTATACTATAATTAAAATACTTTAATACTTAAGTAACCTTATAGAATATAAATAAACCTTATAAAAGTAAAGATAATCTAAAAATAACTTAAAATAAAGATATTTTAAGAAATCTAAGTATTTCTAGGATTTTATAATTTTTATTAATAGTTTATTAACTAATACTTTATTATAATCTTTTTATTTATAAGCTATTTAAAGAGTATAGTAAATAGGAAAAAACCTAAAAAGGTAAATATAGGTAAGGTTAGTTAAAAGGTATTTTAATATTTTAAAAAAGTATTTTAAAGTATATTATTATTAAAGAATTATAAGGTTAGAAAACCTATTTACCTTAAGACTAATATATTAAAGAATATAGTTTTAAGAATAGTATCTTAAATAAATAAAAAGAGAAATACTATTTCTTTACTTTCTAATCTTAGAAACTAATAAATATAGAATAAAATTATATTATTAAAAATTAAGAAATACTAGTAATTATAAGGAGTTTTAAGTAATTATAATAATATAGCTATAGTTTTCTAGTATCCTGGTATCCGGGAATAGGGGTGTTATGGTAAGGTGTATAAGCTATATATATAGGGGTCCCCTATTATTATATAGGCAGCCTAGCCTATATATATAGGCTGTTATAGACATAGCGGAGGTAATGCTTTTATTTTAGCTAGGGTATAGGACCCTATCTATAATATTAAAAAAGCTTACTATAATATCCTACTATCTATAGCCTAATTTTAGCTTTAAAAGGGGGTAGTAGTACTTCTTTTTTTATATAGTTATTAGGATACTTTCTATATAATATATTACTATTAATATACTCCCTACTACTACCCTTACTCCTACTCTTATTATTCTTAATACCCTTAATTAGAATATACCTTATATATACTTACTATCTACTTTACTAGTAGCTATTACTACTATTACTACTAGCTATCTATCTATTATACCTTATAGATACTATAGTAGATCCTACTACCTATTTTACTATACTAGTGCCTTTAGATACTTTACCTACTCTATTATATAGGTATAGTAGGTAAAGAAATATATAGTTTATTAAGTTAGGCCTTTCTTTAATATTTATACTAGTTACTAAGATATAGGTATAATTATACCTACTATAGAAGTCTATTAGGTAGATACTTATAAGGATAATAGTAATTATATTATATTTCTATAAATAGTAAAACTAGAATTTAATATTTATATATCTTAAAGCTATATAATATATATTCTTTATCTTAAGGTAAAAGTACTTTCTTAGTATACTTTTACTATTTCTAATAGCTTATATACTACTACTTTTATATTCTTTAGGCTAGTTAATAACCTATTTACTATAATTAATACCTTTATAAAGGATTAGTATATATTTAATTTAAAGAATATATAACCCCTTTTTTACTAGTTAATTATTAAAGGCTAGGTTCTATTTAACTAGACTTATACCTTCTATATAACTATATAGCTTTATTTTAAAAAGATTTTTACTTTTATATCTCTTATAAAGAAGGTTACCTATATAGTATTAAATAAAAGTACTTTTTAAGATAGTCTTTATTATTATAGTAATAAGCCTAAATAGTATTTTAACTATATCTTTTTTATAGTTTTCTATATACTTTTATTTTCTTTTAAATAGTAATTCTATTCTTTCTAATTAGGTATAGATACTTTAAAGAATACTATATAAGGGGTAAAGATAGCTATTAAGATAAAGCTATTATCTAATAGGAAAACCTTTTATTTTTAATATTATATAACTAAGCCTAGTATTAAGATTAAGTACCTAGATACTACTACCTTTAAGGTGTCTATAAATATTCTACTAGAGAATATTCTAAAAAAGGATAAGAAGAATCTTATATTAGTTAAATACTATATTTTACCTATATTTAAAGTTTAGAATATAATAGTATCTTTATTTTAGTAAATAGACTTCTAGTTAAAAACTAATATTATTATCTATTTTATCTAACTCTAACTAATCTAGCTTTAGCTAATCTATATTATCCTTCTATACCCTTTCTATATATAATAAGACTTATAGGTTTATAAATATATAATTACTCTTTATCTATTTATAATTAATATCTATATAGTTATAAGGGTTTTTATTAAATAAATAAATATAAGGCTTATTTTAAGTAATAAAGTTAGTTTTTTTTATATACTTATTTATTATAAAGAAGTTATTCTAGTATTTAAGTATTTACTTATAGTACTTCTATATATCCTTTTTTAAAAAAGGGATATTATTAATAATAATATAGTCTTTATTACTATTAAGTAATAATATATTCTAATAGCTACTTATATAGTAATAGGTATTAAGCTAATAGGCCTATATAGTCTTATAAAGCTATATCTTATTATAAATATAAAGAGACTTAGAATATATTAGGTATAAGGATATATAAAGGTTTTTTAATAGCTAGCTTTTAATCTCCTAGGGTAGGACTTAGGCTTTACCTATTAGAATAGGTAGTATATAGACTAATATAGGTAGTTAGAATATATTATTTATATAGGCTTAGATATTCTTATAGTAAAGAATTAGATTATATAGTATTTTATTATTAAGATATAAAAAGAAGCTAAACCTATCTTTAAAAGCTATTATATTCTTCTATATTATAATTTTAGTCTTTTATTAAAAGGCTTTAGGCTTTTATATATTATTACTAATATACTTTATATTATACTTATTAAGGTATTATTATATAATAAGATAATTCTTTATTTTTTAAATATTAAGGTAATATTAATTAATATTAAAGAACTTAGTATTCTTAATATTATACTTCTATAGCTACTTACTAATTATATAAAAGTATAGTATCCTATCCTTATACTCCTTTTATACTATATAAAAGTATTTAAAGCTAAAGGATTTAATATTATTAAGGAAGTTCTATATAGATAGGAAATACTTAAGGTATATAAAGAATACTAACTTTACTATTAGCTAAAACTAATATCTTATAGACTCTATAGGTATTAATAGTATATTATTATTATTATTAAAGGTATTTAAGATTACTAGGCTTAGTACTTCTTTAAAGATATCCTTAAGCTTAAGTTACCTAGTTAGTAGTAGCTAATAGTTTTATAACTAGTTATATAATAGTATTATATAAGGAGTTATTAATAGCTAGTCTAGCTATATAAAGGAGATATTATTAAATATTTATATAGGATTTATAGTAGTTATTATAAAGAGAGAATAAAAGGATATAATAGGATACTCTAATATTAATATCCTAGCTATCTTATATATATTAGCTATTACTACTAGTATAACTTACTAATCCTATCTAAAATCAGGCTATAGGTAGTAGGATACTATAGCAAGCTTTTTTAATATTACCTTAATAAGACTACTATATTAGTAAAAGTCTTAATAAACTATCTAAACTACTAAATATTTATAAATACTTTATAATTTAATAGTAAATAGGCTAAATAATATATATTTTTAATACTATTTAGCTTTATAGTAAAATATTAGGCTAGGAAAGGAAACCTAGCTAATAGTCTAAGTTACTAACCTAACTATATTTTAGTAAATAGTCTAAATATTAATAATAGGTAGCTTAGAAGCTAGAAAAATAATCTTTTATTACCTAGTATATTTAGTACTTACCTATACTATATAACTAAATAGAAGTTATATAATATAATAACTTTACCTTTTACCTTATATATACCCTATTAGTCTTAATAGATATAAGTTTAATAAATAACCTTAAAAAGAAAATAGTATTTATTATTATAATTAATACCTAAATTATAAAAAACTAGGTAAAACTAGTTTAACTTAGAAAGGTTAAGAATACTAAAGATCTAAATAGTATACTAATAATAAGTAATATACCTATAAGTTAAATATAAGGTATAGCCTTACTAGACTTAAACCTAATTTAATAGAAATTTAGTAGGCTAAGTATAAAAGTACTAGCTATAGTTATAAATATATATTACTATAAAATAAAGGAAATAGATCTAAAGAAATCTATTCTTAAAGCCTAAAAGGCTAATTAAATATACTAATAATAATTCTAAGAACCTTATAAAGTAAAAGGTTAGGAAATTAAAATAGATTTATTACTATACTATAAAGGTAGAATCTATATTCCTTAGAATATAAAGCTAATTAATAAGCTTTTATAATTATATTATAGTAATCTATTTATAGGATATTTTAGTATAAATAGAATAAGTAATATTCTTTAATAAAACTTTTATTAGGAGTATATAAATTATAATATAGAAAAGTATATTACTATATATACTATTTATTAGTTAATAGTAATAAAGTAATATAAGCTATATAATATACTTATATTCTTCTTATTAAATTATACTAATTAGACTTTATAGTTCTTTTAATACCTTAATAAACTTATAAAGGCTAGAAGAACTATAATAAGATTACTACTAGCCTATACCTAGGTAAAAACTATTCTTCCTATATATTAATCTATTATTATATAATAATTCCTAATAGTAGTTAATAGTATTTAGTATATTCTTAATAGGTAGGTTTCTAGGCTATTACTAATCTATATTATTCTATATCTTTTATTATTTATTAACTATCTAGGTATATTAAATTACTTACTATCTATATATATATCTAAGTAGTAAAATAGTTCCTTACTATAGTATCTATCTATAGGTATATATTATAGTATATATATAGTTTTTAGCCTTATTTTATTAATTAAAGGCTAGGGTTATTAAGACCAATAGGGTATATATAGGGTAAGAGGTAAAGTTATTATATTATATAACTTCTATCTAGTTATATAGTATAGGTAAGTACTAGATATACTAGGTAATAGGAGATTATTCTTTTGGCTTTAAAGCTACCTATTATTAAGGGTAGTATAGTAGTTAGTATATATTACCTTCTAGCTTTTACCTTAGTTAACTCTATAGTTACCTTACCTATATTCCCCTTATAAGTTAGTTATAAGGATAGGCTATACTATTTAACTTTTAGAAGAAAATTAATTAAGGTGCCTTTAGCTAGATTTAAACTAGTATTCTATATACTAACCTATATAGAACTCCTTAATATAAAACTATTATACTATAAAGGCAATATACTTATATATTACTAATATTAAGTTAGGGTTAGGGTTACTATTAGCTTATTATTAATTTATTTTAAAAGTAAAAAAAAAGGAATTTATTCTTATTATTATTAATTAATATATAAAGTATTCTTTTTTCTTTATAATCTCCTATTATCTAATATATTTAATACTTACCTATACTATATAACTAGATAGAAGTTATATAATATAATAACTTTACCTCTTATCCTATATATACCCTATTAGTATTAATAGGTTATAAGCCTAGTAATACTTATATTATAAAAGCTACTAATAAAATAAAAGAAAGTATTAATTTCTTACTATTTTTACTTACTATTTATAAGATTATATAAGCTAATATTTACTATAAAATATAAGAAATTTATAACTTCTTATATATAAAAAGAGGAAAGACTTTAAACTCTAGCTAATTTAAAGTATATTTAATAAGTTTATTTACTATAAAAATTCTATATAAAGAAAAAGAAATTCTACTATTATACCCTTTTAGTAATTTATATATAAACCTTATATACTTATTTTATATATATTATATTATAAATTTACTTAATATAGTTATAGTTTCTAAATAAATATACTTATTAAATTACTTATTATAATTTATAGTTTTAATTATTATAAAAAGTATATAATAACTATTTATTTAGTAAGAAGAATTTCTTATTATTTATTTAAATACTTTTTACTTTTAAATAAATATAAAATACTTAATTTAAAAAGAAAGATTATATATTTAGCTTATTATCCTCTTTATTATCTTAAAGTTTTACTTTCTTAATAAATAATACTATTAATAACTTAATTTTTATATATAAACTAAGATCTTTTTATAGTTTTATTATTAGTATTATATTCTTAATACTAAAGTAGGTACTAAATATTCTAAAACTTAAATCTAAAAGTAGCTAGGTTAAATAAAAGCTAAAGATAACTAATATATTAAGACTTAATAATCTTAATAAATTATTATTATAAGGCTAAGAAAATAGTTCTATCTTAATTAAAACTTATAATAATAAGACTATAAAAAAGCTTATTTAAAAATAATAATAAGATTAGGTTTATATTATTACTTTTATTAATATAAGCCTTAAAGAATATACTTATAGCTTTATTAAGAATAAGATTATAGTATTAAATATAATTATAGTTTTAAAAAAGAACTTTAAATTAAAAAGTATTACTATTTTTTAAATTATAGCTAATTATCTTTTAATATTAACCTTTATTTAATATAGATTTATTAAGAAACTAGCTATAATATTTATTAATACTTAAGCTAAGTAATAATCTCTTAATAAAGATTTTAAAGTTCTTAAGACTTTAATAGTATATTTCTTTTATTAATAATCTTAATAAAAAGTTTAACTTTTATATTACTAAAATAACCCTTTATCTTATTTTAAATTAAACTAATAATATTATTATAGCTTTTATAACTATATTTATATAAATAATTATAATTATAATTAACTTTATTAAGTTTAAATAATAAAATAATAAAAAATCTAAATAGTAAGCTATTTTAATTACTATAATAGCTATTAAAAGGTATTTTCTTTATAATATAATAAAACCTAATATTATTAGGTATTTTTATTCTTTTTATAAGCTTTTAGGTTACTTTAATAAATAATATTAAAAGTTATATTTTAAACTTTATTTAATAAACTTACTTTTTTCTTTTTAATAAAATAAAAAATATTAATATTTAACTAAGAAATTTAATAATAAATATAAATATAAAAAGGTTAGCTTTAAATAGTATATAAGTCTTTTTATAAACTTTAAACTAGCTTAACTTACTTTTAATATTTTTTAGAATTTATAATATTTTAATTAATTTAAAATAAATAATACTTTTATAAATATTAAACCTAAATAAGATTTAGTCTTTCTATATTATTATATTAAAAATTAATAGTATTTAACTTTAATATATTTAACTATATTTTAAACTATAAAGAACTTATAAAAAACCTATCTTTTTACTTAAACTTTAATATTTAAAGTTTTATTAATATTATCTTAAAACCTATTATTTATAAAATAGCTATTATTACTATAAAGAATCCTAAGATTACCTTAAAATTATATAATAGTATTCTATAAAAAGGTACTTTAATAAGCCTACTTTTTATTAGCTACTTAATAATAAAAGATATTATAATAGTCTTTAATAAAAAAAAAGTAATTATAATAAAGAATTAAATAGTTATTTTTATTATTTAATAAACTACTAAAGTCTATATAATTAACTATATTACTTTAAATATTAGTATATTAGCTTATATAATAAATAACCTAAAATATAAAATATAATATAATTAACTTAAATATTTAAGAAAATAGAATATTATTAAACTTATTTTTATCTTTATTAATATAAAGTTTATTAACTAATATAAATATTATATTAGCTATTTTATAAAGAAATAAAAAAAAACCTTTATATTTATTTATTTTAAAAAGAAATATATTATTTTAAAAGCCTTTATATTAATATTATTAATACCCTATTTACTTCTTAGAAAAAGAATTAGTATTAAGTTATTATTATTAATAATTATATTAGAATATATTACTTATTCTTTATTAAAAAGAAATCTTAACTACTTAATATAATATTAAATCTTTTAAAAATATAAGAATATTTAGAATATAAATACTACTTTATTTAGCTAGATTAAAAAAAGAAGAATAATATAACTTAGTTTAAAAACTCTTATATTTCTTTAAATATATACTTATAATATTCTATTATTAATTAATATTAATAAAATAGTATTATTAAGGTTAAGAATAAGATATTATAAAATAAGCTTTTTTTTATTATATATTAGCTAAAAATACTAATTAAATTCTAATTAATTATAATATAGGCTTATATTATTTTTTAATAATATAATTCTATAATAAAGAATAATAAACTAATAACTTTTTATAAACTATAGTTTAAAAATAAACTTAACCTTAGTTATTTATAAATTATAAATAGTTATAAATAGTAAAAAACCTTTTATTATATTTTAAGAATAGTTTTTAAAACTATTCTATATATTTTAATTAGATATAAAAGCTAAATTAACTATATTATTATAAATATTAATAGACTTAATAAACTAGTAGTTATTAATAATATTATTTTTTAAGAATAGTTTAACTAGCTATTTAAATATTTTAAATATAACCTTTTTTACTTATAATAAAATAACTTTACTTTAGGCTATAAAAGTAAAACTATATATTACTTTTTAGGTTAATAAGTAATTAATAAAAGCTAAAAATATATAGAAATTACTCTAATTACTTATAACTTATTAACTAGTAAAAGCTTAATAATAAAATACTATAATATACTTATTACTTTAACTATAAGGCCTAAGTAAATAATACTCTTTATATTTTCTATATTAGTAGTATTAAGAATTATTAATAAAAATAATAATATTTATAACCTAGCTAATAATAATAACTTTATTAGCTATCTATTATAAGGGACTAGTGCTAGCTTAGCCGTAGTAATAACCTAGTATAGGCGCTTAGTAGGGTAGTAGGGGGGTAAGGGGGGGTTAGGGAGGGGTAGCTAGCTAGATTAATACTAAAATAGGGGTAGATAATAGATAGATAAAGGTTACTTATATTATTAGTAGTAATAGTAGTATTAAACTAATAAGGTTAAGGATAGGATAGGGCTAGAAATATATTAAAGATAAGGTAACTTACTATAGTAGTATAATAGTAGTTAAAACTTTATTTTATTTTAATAAAGAGTTAGTAATATTAGGAAAAGACTAGGAGTAGCCTAAAGAGATATATAAAAGTAAGTAGAAGGGGAGAGTATATAGGTAAGGTAGTAGTAATAGTAAAAAACTAGTAAGAAAAAGAGTTAGTATAGTTTAGTAGCTAAAGTAAAAATAGCTTAGCCTAGGTAGGGGTAAAGGTAATAATAAGGAGGTAGTATATATATTAAAGGTAGGGAAAATATATAATTATATATAGTTAAAAAAAGAAGAAAAAGAGTAAAAATTAAAGAATTTAAGGCTTTTTAAATATTATAGTAAATAGGCTAATTAATTAAATAGTTAATTAAAAATAATAATAATTAAATATATATAGCTATAATACCTTCCTTACTTAATATAATAAATATAAAAAACTATATATAAGCCTATATTAAGTTAGAGGCTTAAGAGGGGTATAAAGATATAAATAGAGTAATTATAAGGTAAGAAGTAAAAATAGGTATAAAAGTATATAGAAGTAGGAAAGTAGTAAGGCTATCTTAATTAGTTTTAGGTTAAATAAGGCTTTATAGGGAGTAAGGTTCTTACCTATTTAGTATAGATAATATAAAAAATAAACTATAGAAGTTAAAAAAAAGAATAATAAAAGTAGATATTATAGCCTTTTATAATTATTATTATACCTACTTAAACTTTAAAGTATCTAGGGATTAGGATTTAGAAAGGACCTTAACTATATATAGTACTTAGCCTAGGTTAGGATAAGGCTATAAAGAAAGAAGGTTAAAAGGGTTAAGTAAAGAATAGGTAAGTCTATTTAATAATAAGCAGCTTAGAAGCTAGAAGAATAATCTCCTATTACCTAGTATATCTAGTACTTACCTATACTATATAACTAGATAGAAGTTATATAATATAATAACTTTACTTCTTACCCTATATATACCTTATTAGTCTTAATAGGTTATAAGCCTAGTAATACTTATATTATAAAAGCTACTAATAAAATAAAAGAAAGTATTAATTTCTTATTAAATTTACCTACTATCTATATAAGCTAATATTTACTATAAAACTTAAGAAATTTATAACTCCTTATATATAAAAAAAGGAAAGACTCTAAACTCTAACTAATCTAGAGTATATTTAATAAGTCTATTTACTATAAAAATTCTATATAAAGAAAAAGAAATTCTACTACTATACCCTACTTAGTAATTTATATATAAACTCTATATACTTATTTTATATATATTATAATATAAATTTACCTAGTATAGTTATAGCCTTTAAATAGATATACTTATTAGATTACTTATTATAATCTATAGTCTTAACTACTATAAAAAGTATATAGTAATTACTTACTTAGTAAAAAGAATTCCCTATTACTTACTTAAATACTTCTTACTTTTAAGTAAAATATAAGATATTTAATTTAAAAAAAGAGACTATATACTTAGCCTATTATCCTCTTTATTATCTTAAAATTCTACTCCCTTAATAAATAGTACTATTAGTAACTTAACTTCTATATATAAGCTAAGATCCTTTTATAGCTATATTACCTTCTTTATTATTTAATATTATATTCTTAATATTAAAGAAGGTATTAAATATCTTAAAACTTAAATCTAAAAGTAATTAGGTTAAATAGAAGCTAAAAATAATTAATATACTAAGACTTAATAATCTTAATAGATTACTATTAAAAGGCTAAAGAAATAGTTCTATTTTAACTAAGGCTTATAGTAATAAGACTATTAAGAATCTTATCTAGAAATAGTAATAAAACTAAGTCTATATTATTATTTTTATTAATATAAGCTTTAAAGAATATACCTATAGCCTTATTAAGAATAAGGTTATAGTATTAAATAGAGTTTACTTCCTTTAGAAAATTCAACCAAATTTATTACGCTGTAGAAATTGGTCGGAAAACTAAGTGCTTTATTAACACTGGAAGCCTATTCTGCCTATGAGTATATCCAGATCTAAATAATAGATTGCGAAACTCCATAGCTTCGTTGATAATACAAGCACCGCAGTCATTGAAGTATACAGTATGCAACTCAGCGCAGTTCACACTATGTGGGTCCTCTAAGAGTTACAATCAATCTTGTAAAAGCGGAAGGCATTATTGCCCATGACTGTACAAAAAACACACCATCCAAAAAGAATCAACCAAAAAAAAGTCCCGAAGTCATTTCGATGGAGCGCATGGACCCGAGGCTCCCCCGTTCCTGACAGTAGCTCGCTCGCTCGTTCCAACCAGCGTGTAGTTGAGGCAGACCCTGCCACGTAGGGCACGTGGGGGTGCTCCCCACAATTTGGGCAACACTGAGTGGGCATGGCTAATTCACTGTTAAGGGCTGCCAATCTAAACCGTGAGGGTTCACTCATCGATGATGGGGCGCTACATTGAGGCGCGTGCGTCACTGCTGAGACGATCCATCCCAATAGCCCGCCTCATCTTCTTCTCTGTGCGAACGTGGTCGACGGCGAGCAGCATCAACTCACGTACATACAATTTTTTCCATGGAAGTTGAAGTAACGCGCTCTAGTTTGCTGTCAGTACATACTCACTCGCAAGGTGGGGTTAATGCTACCTTTTCGAGGGCGTTCAAGCTTGTAGTCGGCCGTGACACGGTCTGCCAGAACTCAACAGCATGAGTGCCTCTTGCCCACTTTGTCGCATCACTGCGCACACGTTCCGAGTAAAGCCAAGGGTACATTAGATGCTGTGTGAGCGGCAACAGCTGTAGAGGTAGCGTTTTCCCTTTCTCGCACCAGTCTGGGCCGCCTTATGTGCGTCAGTATATGCTGTGTTGGATTTGGTAGCATAGGCAGTCCAACTCACTTATTTTGACATTCCCCGCGAAGTCAGCCAGGACTTGCGACTCGGTGAAGCTAGTGTGACAAAGCCCAGCACTCTCGAGATATAAGAGCCCTTCGATGGCCTGACGGTATCAGTTGCTGTAGCAGTAGTGTGGTATTACCTAACGAGGAGTAAATACCTGGCCTAGAATCGCAGCGAGGCTAAATTCATCATGGTAAGGGAAAACGCGAACGCAAAGTTCTACAACCGAGAGCGGCATGAACTCAAGGCTAAGCTCAATCATATCAGAATCCTCGTGAAGAATTATCTCTTCTATTGAAACAAGATTTCGATGATTCAAAGACTGCAAGAACTGCATCTTTTCTTCAACCGCCTGCTTCGTAAGTGCCTTGATTGGGATGAAACGCTGAGCGCAAACCTTGGTTACGCGCCGGCAGAACGGAAGAACATCGCTTGCAGCGGACACGTCGCTCATCATGAATTGTAAAGACGTAAGGGAACGTATGAAGACGGATGAGGCATGTTGCTTTTGAAATAAGCAAGCGAGAGCAGGTACGGTATTTACTGTAGCTGCCTGTCTTTAGAATGAGCCAGCTGTGTTACTATAACAGGCGAAGGCGATGCTATCGGTACAGTAGTACCCTCTCTTCCCCTCCTATATCGTAGTCCCACTAGCAATTCAGCAGCACTACACCAAAGAGGTCCCCCTCGGCCCTTCTTTTCTTTCAATTTTTTATTTTTTTTTCTTCCCTTTGCGATGCAATGATGAGCCATTTCTAGCGAGCCGTTTCTAGCTGCCACCGTCTACACATTTTTGTCGGAATACCCTAGTCGCTATCACTCGCCAGAAAGTGGTCGTCCATGTCAGCCTGCAGAGCTTCAGTGGACTACTAAAGTCCACTAGCCTATTTAAACCTAAAAATCCCCAAGCCCAGAGTAAATAGTGAGTGAAGCTACGTCCTGTCCTGATCAGCTCCATGAACGGCCTAACAAAGCAAGAAATGGCCAGTATCACGACTTCGGCAATAATCTGCTGATAGGCTTGAAATGGCTATATTTCGCCGGATTCTGTTTCTTGAACTCCAAGAAAGCTCCGAAAGCTGCCATTTTATGACCCTGTAGCAGGGTCTTGCAGATGGTCCGTGCCAGTATGCAGTGCTCCAAACATGGTCGCAATACCAAGGGCAGAATGATATGGATGCAACAACTGGAAATGAATCCACGCACTCTACATCCACAAAACAATACTATACCTGCTTGGTCGACGAAATAAGAACAGCTAGAATTGGTGCATATCCAAAGCTCAGCTTGAGTCAATGGCTTAAGTGCTACGCACTGTTGTGGTAGCTTCAGCACTGGCTGCTCGGGGTGGGTGACTTCTCTGAAAGTCCAAAACATCCCGCGAAAGATATTTTGTTCGTGATTCAGCTAATGGAGGACAAGCTCTGGTAAATTTGCTAGTTGCGCGGTTTATGGCCGATTTCCACGAAGACACGGCGCTCCCCCGTCCAAAGCGACTATTCCAAGGTATTTCTAGATGCCACCATCCCCGGGGCACGACACAGCTCCAGACCACATCTGTATTTTTAATTGTCTAAGATCATATGATGAATCTAGTTACTCTACCCAAGAAGCGTGACAGGACAAGGGACAACCTGGTGAGGGCTGTCCTTCGCACGCTCCGAAGGTGTGACCATCTGAGTCGCCGGTACAGCGCCGATGTCTATATACTCGTTCGGTGGAAGAATAAGCAATATGAGTATTGCTCTACGGATGATGCAGCATTCCCGATCCCTCCAACAGACCTAGTAAGTGGAGTAAAAGAATTATGCTACAATAGGAAACTAAAAGCTTGAAGGACAAGGTCTACCCCCCTGTACTGAGGAGGACGCCAGGAGATTTTCGGGATGTTAATCTAGAACATGCAAATTGCTGAAACGATAAAGCTTTAGGTACTGTACAGTATACGTGAGGTATTTTAGGTAATGGCTCAAGAAGCTTATAAGACTCAAATTCAGATGAACGTTTACTGTATAGATAGAGCAGCGAAAAGAGTTACGAGCAAGCACAAGCACGAGATGGGATGATTTGTCACTCCGACTAGGAGGAAAGTCGGCATCAGACGGACCGAATTGGAAACCAGACAAGGGAGCAATTCGAGCAACGATACAATTCACACTCGCCACAGGACGGTTCGACAATTGACAAGCAAAGAACTACGATAGCCTTTTCATCAGACCACGAAGCCACGTTCGCGGCGAGCATGACTAGCGACGCTTCGGTCGCTGTGGATAGGACGCCGAACACTTAGCGAATAGCCCCCAAGCTAGTTAGTCATTGATAATACATCACGTAGAATGTTAGATGCTGGGGATGAAAAGACGAAGTAGAGCGAACAGAGAACGACAGAGATGAAGTGGAAGGGATGAGGCAAGTGGCCTACAATATATCTATAAATAGCTAGTGAGCCTTATTAGCTGGAAGCCACCAGACGTAATAAAACAATAAATGAATGTATCAAGAGTAGAAACTGACCTAAGGATATCCTTTAAAGCTGTATATTCATTCATTGATTTATTACGCCCGGTGGCTTCCAGCCAATAGGGCTTACTAGCTATGCCTAGGTATATGTCTGCCTGCTCGCAACATCCGCGCCACTAATCCCTTCCGTTTTCTGATCGCTTCCAAAGCTGTACAGTGAAAGGCGAAATTAGCGCACCATGTTTTTAAGTTATTTATTTTAGGCACAGCGGTTTTCAACGCTTCTTGCAGCACTGCTGCACCTCCATGTACTAAGTGCCTTCAGGACGCATCATAGCAACGAAAGAAACAAACACGAGTTCACTTCTGGCTCATGCAAAAGAAATTTTGCTAGGCTAAACCGACAAAAGATGCTCCTTGACACCAAAGCGACAACAAAAAACAGACCATAATGGTGGCTACATATGTATACTGCGCGAAGCCCTATTGGGTGGAAGCCACCGGGCGTAATAAACAATGAATGAATGTATACTACGCATATGATTGAACCGGTAAGACTCCTGCCCAATTTTGGTGCAGCGCTTGTAACAGTGAAACAGCGAGGCCCCGTGCTATTCCGAGGAGCGACACCTGCTTGGACCATTTGGTATTTAGTGTCAAAATGCACAAACTGCAATTGTCACGAGCGCACGAACGACCCATGTCAGTCTGCCCAGGCCTAGAAACAAAGGGAACAACATTACTTGTCAGAATCTTTTTTGTTGCAAGACGAGGTACGATGTATGTGATATTGCCATGTGAATTATGTTATTATTCTGCTACGTGTTCCCGCCATGCATTTCAACAGCCGACATTGCCATAAATGCTCTTCTTGCTTGTTCAGCCGACTGGTGCAGGCGGTATTGTTCCAAATCAGGAGCAGCGCGAATGAGCCCTTCAAACGGCTTGATTACCTTGGTGGCGTGAACGAATACCTTCCACGAGCAGCTCCATTTGCCATTTTCTAGGTGGTACTGGCCCTGCCACGCAAGACGGACATTGGCATCCCCACCAGGTGCGGCGACATCCATCAAGTTCAGTGCACCCGTAACTCCTCTATAATGCAGCCATAGTCTGTCTACAGGACCGGGAATGCCGCGTGCGACGTCGAAAGCTTCAGAGTATCGAACCTTGCCAGAAAAGGCGCCTAGAACGTCTCCTTTGTATACCGGGACGATGGGGCACACATATAAAGAGCATTGGTCTCTAGGAAGTAGAGTGACAAACATGGATTTGTCGCGATCATCGCTATGGTTCGCCGACGGACCTCCAAGTTGGGCATCGGAAAGGCGCGTATGCTCATACGCTAACTCGAATTGAGCCTTTTCGCTGGCGGAGCCCCACATGTTCACTGAACTGTTCCATAGGTCTTCAGGAATACGCAGCCTCTCAGCTACGAATGGGTGCTTCAGCCATAGCCTGCCAGTTCTATCGCCGCTGCATGACGTTGCTACTCTGAGCTCCAAGTGCGTGATGAACCACTCATATAGATGTTCCCATGACAATACCTTGCTTTGTAGGTCATCGCCCTCATAGTGCTTGCAAAAAGTATTGAACTGTTTGGTGTGGTAGCAGAGTATCTTGTCGACACCGGCTCTTCGCATGTTGGACAGTCGACGCCAGCGCTGGCGGTACTCGCTTAGGCGATTGTAAGTCAGATTGTCAGCGCCAGTGCTTCGCAAAAATTCTCGGGTCGCTTGCCTCTCGGGCTCGGTGAAGTCGGTTAGTGGCCCTCTCGCATTCTTTACTTTCGTTGGATCCATCTCATTTGCAAGTTTCGTGATGATATCCCAGAAGTAAGCCTGGCTGTACCGCGATTCTATGTCTCTTCCCGCGAGCGCAGCGTTGCCGGTGTTGATATGACGAACGGCCTCCGTAAAGTCGCGCTGAGCAATATCTGCGACGTATTCTTGGATTCCTGTGGTGTTGGCAGTCCACGAGCTTGTCTGCTCTTTACTCATCGATACTTGGTGTAGCTTGCGGTTCAACTTCTCACAATCTACCAGTATTGACTCCATTACCTTTGCCTCGGCAGCTGGCAGTCGAGGCAACACCAGTGGTGGAGGGCTGTATTCAATGTTTCCGGCGTTGTGCGATGACTCGTCAACTGTGGTGTTAGCACTCACCTGATCAGAGGCATCTGAATCGACACTGTCACCAGTGCCACTTGGTGCATGGACACTATCAGGAACTTTTTTTGGAGTCAGACTGTCTGCGGAATCTGTCGCCGCAGCAGCTTGGTCTCCGGACAACTGACCATTTGACCCAGGTGCACACGTTGGAGGATTGTCCGGCGCATCGCTACTTTCCGGGGTCAAGTGGTTATGGTCGGCATTCCGGGCCGTCAAAATATCCAGCTCTCTCTTCTTGGTCTTTCGTTTTTTTCTCGGTGCTTTATCCATGCCTGCATAGTTCGCAGCGCCGCGTTTCGAATCGGTCTGCAGTAGCCTGTATGAGCCTCGGAATTTAGTTGCAGGCACCTGTTCGTCCGGACACGGTATAACGCTGTTGATTCCGGCCTGCAGTCGAATATCGCAAACTGCAGTCTTTTTAGCATAAAATACTAGTAGCAAGTGGCTTTGTTTATACACACTAGAAGCTGTCAAGCTTCGAATGGTGGCGTTGGCTTGTTCTTGCCCGGGTTTCTTAATTCCACACTGCTCAAAAAGCTCTTCAATATTTCGCGCCACTAGAGCTGCGATGAGCTCATCCATGATTACGCTGAATTATGCCAGTTGATAGCTGCACTGGCGCTCAGCATCATTTATCCGTTGCCTACTCGTTCCAGCACTTTCCACAGGCAACCAACTCTCTCCTTTAATAAATTCTTTATTAGTAGGGCTATTAGTGCCCTACGTAAGCTATCACCTTATACTTAACAAGCTTAGAAAACCCCCCTTTTTTTCGCTAGCTATATAGGCTAACACTATAGGTATACCGCTAGTCCTATAACTAATAGAGCCTATCCCCTTTTAAATAACTAAATATTTAACTCTCTAGCTAAGCTAAAAAGACCTTAATTCCTTTAAAAAGGAATATAGCCTAGCCTTTAATAAGAGAGTATAGTCTAGAGATAACTTTTAAAGATAAAAAGATTAAGATAATAATAATAATAATAAATCTATAGTTAACCTTATTTTTATTAACCTTACTACCTACTTTATAATACTAATAAAAATAACCTTTAACTAAGCCTTTTATACCTAATAATCTTTTTTTAAAGTTAGTAAGGTCTTTACTATTACCTTAAATATTATTTATAATAGTTTAATAAATAAAAAGATATTAAAATAATCTAATAATACTAGGATATTATAAGAATTACTATTAAGAAGGTTATTAACCCTTTAAAGAATAATAAACCTATACTTTTTATAAGTTAGGTCTAAACCTAGAATCCCCTAATATCTTATAAAAATACTATAGTTAGAAAAGCCCTAGAATTACTTAGAGCTAGCTAAGGCTATAAATATAGTTAATAGTAATAATAATAATAATAAAGATTTAAAGGCCTACTAGTAAATATTTTAAAGACTAGAAAGGGATAAATAGAAATATAAAGTAGACTTTAGAGATTTTATTAGTTAAATAAATAGATCTTTATTTAAATCCTAGATAATATTAAATTAAGAAATATTAACCTTTATTATATTTATTAAAAGATTATAAAAGTTTATTAAATTAAAATTAAAAGTATTAACTAGATATTTTAAATTCCTTTTAAAATTACTATTACCTTTAAAGACTAATAAATTAGTATAACTATACTTAATTATAACCTTTAATTATCTTAATTACTTAATATAACTTATATTAAAAAATCTAAATTTTAGACTATATATATATTTTATAATATTCTTAGCTTAGTTATAAACTAAACTAGTACCCCTATTAATACTAACTCCTTTATTAAGAATACTATTAAGATTATAATAGGAATTATCTTAAAGCTTT
Organism: Cordyceps militaris CM01; assembly: GCF_000225605.1. Classification (NCBI taxonomy): domain Eukaryota; kingdom Fungi; phylum Ascomycota; class Sordariomycetes; order Hypocreales; family Cordycipitaceae; genus Cordyceps; species Cordyceps militaris. The sequence goes on along the minus strand of NW_006271978.1, from coordinate 282,377 downwards.
AATATACTACCTAGGTAATAAAGGGGTAGGACTACTAAATAATTATTATTAAATTTACTATAAAGGTAAAGCCTTTCTAAATCTTTAATAATAAACCTATAAGGCTACTAAAGCCTATTATCTAACTAAACCTTTATAAGATATACTAATAATAGTATAGCTTAAGAGTTTATTAAGCTTATAAGAAATACTCTAATTATAGTAAAAATAGCTATAAAAGCTATTAATATAATAATAGACCTTAATATACTAATTACTATAGCCTTTATCTTATAAATAATAAAAACTACCTAGTTAAGCCTAGAATTAATAAGAATAGAAAGCTTAAAAAGCTAACTAAAGGCTAATTAAAGACTATTAAATAGAAAGGCTCCTTAATATATAAAGTAGTATTTTTATATAACTTAATCTAATTATAAATAGCCTAGTAGGTCTTAACTTTAAATATAATAAACTTAAATAACTCTATACTTAATAATAAAATAGACTATAATATAGGTAGTAACCCTATAGAATAAGCTATAGATATTACTATTCTTAAGGAGCTAGTATAGTATATAGGTAATAAAGAAGGGGTTAGTATAAGGTATTTTAATAGTATAGCCTTAGTTAGTAAAGAAGGCCTATTAACTAATTAGGATATAGAGATATTAATTAAAACTAAGAATCCTTTTCCCCCCCCTATAGCTACTTAAAAGAGTAAATAAAGCTAATTAGCTATAACTAAAGCTAAGAAACCTTTAATATAATAGGATAACTATTAATTATTCTTTAAATTAATATTATTAAAACTTAAAGTATATATAATTATATACTAACTATTACTAGAGAAAATAATACTAATATTATAATACTTTAAAAGCTATAGTTCTTAAATTCTTATAAAACTATAATATACTAAGACTATATCTATATTACCTTAATTTAATACTAACTATATAAAGATAGTATTAACTATTAACCTAGAGTATATATATATATTTCTAAGTTACTTTAATAACCTAAAGTCTAGTAAATAACTAATACTCTTTATAAAGATATTATTAGTATTATTATTATAAAATACTACTTTTTAAATATATATAAAGATAATAATAAACTATATATTATTAATATACTATAAGACTAAAAGCCTTTAAAGAAATTACTTATTATAAAGGACTTTAATATATATTATTATAAATAGTAGCTAGGTATAATAACTAATTAAGGAGTAATAAACTTTACTAACTAGATCTTTAAATAAAACCTATAAGTATTTAATACTAATAGTATACTTACTTATAAAGCTAGTAATATACTAAACCTTATAATCTTAAATATTATTTTAATTTATATAAATATTACTCTTTAGCTATATATATTATTAAATTATAAAACTTTAGTAATAATAATACCTAATATAAAGTACCTAAAGAAGCTACCTAATAGGCTATAACTAAAGGAAGAGTAAGTTTTAAGGTTTATAAAATATCTTAATAAATATAAATAACTAATCTAGGAAAAGAGTAGAATACTAAAGGAACTAAAGAACCTAGTAATAAACTTAGTTATAATACTTAATATAGTACTAAAGGTATATAGTAAGGTACCTATATAGTTAAAGAAAGAAGTATTATAATAAAGTAAAGAATATAAATAGTCTTATTAATAAATAGTAATTAAAGTATAATAAGGTATAATAAATATAGAAGGAGTAAAGAAGGAATTCTACTAAATAATATAGAAGGCTAAGTCTAATTTTAATAAGAAACTAGTAAATAGTATTAACTTAAATAAGGCTTTATATAAGGTAATAAACTAATATAACCTAACCTTATAGTTCTAAACCTTATTAATTAAGTATAAAGGTAGGATATATATAGAACCTAAGGAAAAAGCTAAGTACCTTAAAAAAGCCTTATTTAAAAGAAGAACTTAAAGAGAAGACTTACTAGAAGATATCCTAACTATTCTAAAGAAGCTAGTACCCTAGTCTATAGAATTCTTAATAAAGGAAATCTAGAATACCCTTATCTTAATAAGAAATATATCCTTAGAGGTAGATAGAATTACTATAAAGCTACTCTATATAGTATAACTAGTTTTAAAAGAATAGATATATAGGCTTTATTAAGAATACCTAATAGTTAGGTATTACCTTAAAGTCTTTAGATAAGCTAATATAGTAATAATATTAAAACTAGATAGGAATAATAGGCTAGTTAAAGGCTAGTAACTAATAACCCTCCTTTCCTACCTAGAAAAAGGTATAGAATATCTAATTATATAATAAATTACTTAAATAGTTATATAATATAATATACTACCTTTAATAATAGCTAAGGCCCTTCTAAAGAGATTATTAATAGATATAGTTAAAGTATTAATATATAATACTAAGCTAGTAATAACTATTAAAGAGAATACTATTTTCTATACCTTTAATATTTAAAGAGCCTTTAATATAGTATAATACCTCTAGCTTTTATTTACTATAATTTACTAAAGGTAGTATAAGAGTATTTTAAAATAGATAAATTCTTTCCTATAAAGATAAATAGTAAGAATATAGATAGGAAACTATTAAAGTAAATTTACTAAGTTAAAGTATAGACTTCCCTAAGAATTACTAGTATTACTTATCCTATTTCTATTAGGTATAAGATATATATATAATAGAGTATATAGATATAGCTATATAGATAATAGTAGTATACTCTTAACTAGCTAGGATTATACTAAGCTTATTATTAAAGTATAATAAATATTAAATTAGATAATTATAATAATAAAAGATAATAAAGTAACCTTAGACTTATTAAAGATAGAAGTTATATTCTTTTTATATAAGTAAGAGATTTATATAGATATCTTATACTATAGTAACTATAAGGTACCTATTAAGAATAAGATAAAATAGCTAGATATATACCTAGATTCCTTTTTAAATTTTAAGAACTATATTAAGGATTATATAATAAAAGTAAAGATATTTATATAATATATTAAGGGCCTTAGCTAAGTACTTTAAGGTATTACCCTTATCTTTATTAGATAAGCTATTTATATAATAGTTATCTTAAAGCTCCTCTTTAAAGTAGAACTTTAGTATATAGGTAGTATAAAGCCTTCCTATAAAAAGAACTATAATAGAACCTTTAACCTTATTAAAACTAAGCTACTAAAGTAGCTAGATAAAATATAAAAATACCTAACTATAGTAATATAAAGCTATATCCTAATATAGTAAACTATACTAATAATAGTATTTTAATATAAAGTAAGTATATTTTTAATATAGTTACTCTTTAATAAAATAAGGGATTACTATATACTATAACTTAGGTTACTTAATAAGAAGTATTTACTAGTATATAAAATTAAGAGATTTAAAAGAAAGAATTAGGTAATAGGCTTAAGATAATAATAAAGGCTAATAATAGCTATAATAGCCTATAAAAATATTCTAGCCTTTAAAAGACTATTATTATAACTACTAGTATACCTTTTAAAGGATACCTATTAAGATAAGATTATAGTAACTAAAGATTTCTAATAGTAGCTATAAATAAGAATAAACTAATACCTTATTATCTTTTTAAATAGGTTAATAAATAAGAATAATAATATAAGAATAGGTTATACCTTTTTTTAAAGGTTTAAACTTATATATTAAGGAAAAAGACTAACTCCCTTAAGTAAGGTCTTTAATATAGAAGTAAAAAGTATAAAGTATAGACTTTAAATAGCTATTTAATATACTATATTATAAATAGATAAGATAGTAGTCTATCTAGATAATATAGTAGTAATTATAAGCCTAAGAGAAGGTATTTTAGTATCTTTTTATAGCTTACTAATAGAGTTCTAAAAGTTAGCCTAAATAGCTAATACCTTAGTATAAGTATAATAAGTACTAAGGTACTATAGAATACTAGGTAATAAGATTACTAACTACCTAGCTAAAAAAGGTTTAGCTATAAAACCCTTAATAAGTAACTATACCTTAATATATAACTATATAAAAAGGACCTTTATTAATATAGCTATTAAATAACTTAATACTTAGTAATAAGCTAATTAACCTAATAAGTATTATTTACTTAACCTTTTAATAAAGAATACTTTAAACCTAAAGCTAAAGGTACTAACCTATCTTAAACTCTATTACCTCTTTATAGCCTAGATAGGCTATAGAGATTTTACTCTTTATTATAAATACTTTTACTATATTAATACTATACTTATATATAGCTATAATAAGAGAAAGACCTTAAAGTATATTTTTTACTATAAAAAGATATAAAAAGAGATAATATCTTTATAGTTTAACTAATATAGTTATATTAATAAGACTATTAATATTAGCTAGCTAGAGTATATAAAGCTTATTAAAGATAACTTATTTTTTAGTAAAATATACTTAAGGTAGCCTTACTATATTTTTTCTTAATCTCTCTTACTTCTAGATATATTACTAACCTCTAAGTAGCCTTTTACTAACCCTATAATTAACTAGTAAAAGCCTTATAAGACTTATTAGATAGGCTTATAATCTTTTATTTATTCTATATTTTAGTTTATTTTTATAAGGTCCTTATAGGCGTTATTTACCCTTTTTAGGGATAGTATAACGTAAAACAGTAATATATATATACATTTCCATAGGCAACCGAAGCTGTTGTCACTGTGGGCCTGTGACTTATTAGCTCGCAGGTAGAGGAGATATCATCGCGTCTTGCAGTGCCAGGGGCCTTTTCCACTCTGGGCCTAGCGGCACTCATTTCAAATTTAGTGTCACTAGTTTTTCATGTTTCTCCGTACCAAGGAGAGATGACTAGTGGGATGAGGTTTGGATCGCCCAAGTTTTGGCGCGGGCTGGCCATGGTGTTGGTGGCCTAACACTATGACCGCAAGAAACCCAAGGCATGAAAGTGGACTTATTAGATAAGAAGGGCTACATCCAACCCGTGTATGAAGAAACCTTGAGAGTTTGGTTTGAGCGCTTATGTTTTTATCTCACGGTGTTTATACGCAGTTTCTCTTGGTGCTAACGCTGAATAGGCCGTGACAAGATCGCCCAGGCTTGACACGATGTACACCAGCTTAGATTGAAGCATGAGAAAGTCTACGGAGCCCTTCCATCAAACGTCGAGCATTATTCGCGGCTAGATGGCGCGTGGTTTATGAGTACCAAAGTAGAGATGCTCGGTGAGGCACAGTGCACATCTTCGAAACTGGTAAAGCGCGATCTGTCATCCGCCTTACTAGACAAAATGGTCCTAGGCAGTGTCTTGGCAGACAGCAGTCTCAGGTACCGTAGCATGACGGAGTCCAATGGAGCAATTGCCATGTGAATTTCTAATTCTGATGAACCATTTCATTCACTTTGACTCCCAGATTGGGCTTCTTGAGTCATTATTGGATAACCCGGCAAAGGTGGCACCATAGATTTGGTTTCTTCGAAATCCCCTTGCCCCCCAACTACACGGTTCCCAAGAGCTTAGCCCTTTCAAATCCCCGCACCATCTTCTATGCTGCGCCATAGAGGGCATTTTCCTGACTGCAACGATCTATCAGCAGCACTGAGCGGCCGTCCACGGTACCACTGCGTTGCATTCGCTTTCTACCTCAAAATTCCCTGCCGCCCATCTCTTAACATGCCGAGTAATTTTAGTACTGGTAAGGGTTGAAAGTGCAAGCACCTAGCAGTTGAAGGTGGAGGCTGCAGCCAGGGTTTTGGTGCGCTGAGATAAGCCATCTACCGAATAGGGCATTCTACAGTGTCTGGCAGGATAATTGGACGAACTATTGGGGTCAGACATTGATACATCGGCGGCTCAGGTATTAACAAAGATGCACTGTGGGTTCAGAAGTAAGTTTGAAGACCAACTTCCTGCGGCGGCCGGTTTCTAGCCCAGCATAGAGAGTGCACAGCATTGAAGCTCGCTCCAGCCTGATACTTGGGCTCTGGGCCATGAGCACGGTAAGTCTTGGGGAAGTGTGCTTTGATAGGTCCGGGGGGTAAGGGGTATATTGATAAAACCAGAGAGCGGTAAACGACTACCATCTCCACCTCAGCACTCAAAGGCAAGCGCCGTGAACTGTCTCATTCGACGACAGCTGCAGAATCGGCATAACGCAGTTTGTATTTAGAAGAAAAACTATCATGTCAACTTTTTGCTCTGCTGAAAGTATCCTTATTCGCCTCCTATGGGCTTTTTGAGCTATTACGAAGGCCTGGTCGAGTAAATGGCGGCAAGAGGCTATACTGGTGCAGTTGGCCGAGCAGGTCGGAGGCTACCTCCGCAACCACAGATTTAGTGGTAAGCTTGTTTCTTCGAAATATCCTTAACCCCTTAACCTTTTGGTTTTCCAGAGCTCGCACTTTTTAGGTTACTTAGCAGCCCACACAGGATTTTTACTGCTGCCTACTATAGCTTTACCTTATATCTAGATACAACATACTAAGTAGCTATCTATACTTATACTACTATTTTTGCTACCTCTCTAGTTGCTGTATAGTAGTACTTCTATGCTATCCTAGATGTCTTTATGTTATTTGCGACGCTTTGCCTCTATACCTCTTAGTGCTAAAAGTAAGGTAACTTAAGGTTGGTCGACTGCCGTTGGCTACTGTCGGCAAAAGAGCTTTAGACTGCGGCACTTTGCTGATGGTCGCTAGCACCACCAAGCTGTGGCTTTGTACATCTGCCTCTTGCTGAGACCAAAGGATCTTCAGCGTAGTAACTATGCGATCAAAACTGATGGCCGGCCTAGTAGCGGGGCTGCAGGCACATCCGATCTTCCAGAGGCAGTGTCTCAAAGAACCCACCTTCAACTACAATTCATGCGATCGCTGTCATCGTGCCTATGTCTGATCGAATTTATTCCCGCGTAGCGCACTGATGATCTCCCCCATACCCTGATATGCGGCTACGATGGGAGAGAACTCTTGCAATAACAGTAGTCATGTGGTTGCTTTACATTGGAAATTCGTGCCTACACTGAACCTCACTCGTGTGAACCAGGTGTTCTTACGTCATGGAGCAAAGGCAACTATATCAAACCGCGTCAAGTCTCGCAAAATGGAAGAGCGATTTTGGACTCCGTAAGCTGCGTAGCTTGATTGATCTCGCTGTGCGAGGGTGCACCACCTACTTGTTGCCTTCAGGCAAATGCGTAGACTTATAGGGAACTAGCCGTCTAATTCAATCTAGCTACAGCTTAAGGTTATTATCTAAACTTAGCGTTTATATAAGAAGGATGCTTAAAAGAAAGCCTAATATATCTATTTTTAACTTCTATTTAATATACTATACTTTAGGTTATCTTATAATAATATATAGGTTTATTATAAGCATCTTTAGGCTAGGTAGCTAGTATTTAGGGCTAGAGCTACTAAAGTTAGTATTAATAGGGGTCCCTACTACTAAAGCTACCTATATAGAGGTATCCTCTTATTATAGCTACTACTAGTCTATAGTAATTTTAGTAGGAGGATATTTCTGGATAAGTGAATTCTTTAAAATACCCTTACCCCCCTAGCCCTAGAAATACCACTATTCCTAGGAGCTTCCCTTTCTTAGATACTTTGCTCGATGTACCTTGCAGCACCACCACTTTGTCCTTTGGGATAAGCAGCCCGTAAATAATCTCTGCCACCTTGCCGACAACATGATGCCACCTTGCATATAAGTGCAGCCTAAAAAAGACAAAGTTCCCATCTCTCCTACCTCTAGCAGCTATAGAATTGGTGGTAAGCTTGTTTCTTCGAAATACTCTTAAACCCCTAAGCCCTTAGTTCTCTAGAGCTCGCTCTTTTCAGGTCGCTCTGCAGCCCGCATAGGATTTTCACTGCTACCTAGCTTTACGTTATATCTAGATATAGCGTACTGATTGGCTGTCCATGCTTTGTACCTCTGCCCACTATTTTGCCGCCTCTCGGGTTTCTGTGCACTGGCACCCCTATGCTTTCTTTGATGTCTCCGTGTTGCTTGCGTTGCTTTGCCTCTGTAATTTAGTACTAGAAATCGGGTAGCTGGAGGTTGATCGGCTGCCGTCGGCAAAGGGGCTTTAGCCTCCGGCAATCTGCCGATGGCACCCGGTCACCAAACCGTGGCCCTGCACATCTGCCCCTCGCTGGGAATTAATGTTCTTCAGCGTATGCGATAAAAACTGATGACCGGCCGGTGGCGGGGCTGCATGCACATCCGATGTCCCCGAGGCATTGTCTTAAAGAAGCCTACCCTCGGATACAAATCTCAAAATATGGCGTACCGCCTTTGTTAGGAGCAGACGTTCGGTACTCTCTGATGCACTGCAGGTCGGCAAGCAGACTGGCAAGAGATTGCACGGGGTAGTTGTTGCCGCACGCACTGTCCGCCAATGTCGTGTGATCCGGCTCATCGGACGGCTTGATCCGAGAGGGTACATCCAAGTTTGCGTCGCTGCCGTTGTCAGACTGGCCGCCATTCGGCGCTATGCGCTTCTTGCTGGTTTGCCAGGCGAGCCCGCCGCTCCCACGGGAGATTTCCAGCTCTAGCGAGACGGAATCCTTGGATGGGCGTTCTACGTTGACGGTGGTATCACCTTCATGAGACTGGCCTGGCCTCACGTTCGCATCATCGTATTGTCGGCTTTTGGTGTTGTTGCCGTTGTCATTGCCATCGTTGTCATCGTTGCAATCTTTGCCATCGTTGCAATCACTGCTGTTGCTGTCGCTGTCGTAGCCGTTTACAAGTCGGCAGGCCTTCATTAGGCGCTCCTGTGGAGGAGGAGCTACACTTGACTGGCCGGTGCCATCGGTGATTGCCATGGTTGCGGGGTGCTCTTCTTGGATTGCTGGTATTAAAACTTGGAACAATTCTGGCGACTGGATTCTATCTCAACAGCCGCACGCCTCTTTAGTCGGTAGACTGGGTGCTACCGCGCTCTACGCAAGCGAATCCCTGGAAACTCCTACAGCGTCGCTTTTGATGCAGACATTCTCACGTGACACGTGGGTACCATACATGATTTTGAAGATAATGGACCATAAAGGTGTCGCAGAGCTTCAAGCTCGCAAATTGGACAAGCGGCACGGTTTTCGGGACTCCCTGAACTTGGGTACGGTCTCAGAGAATGTTGTGTGAGCTGCCGTGGCACATCTGAACCATACTGCTACTGGACAAAAGCTTGCCCCACGATGACAGTTGCAGCAGTGTGTCGGAGAACTAGCGGTTCCAGGTGAACAATCTGACTACTGACTGCGCCCGCCGAGAATTTTTGCACATAGCAGTCCTCATATAAACCTTACTACCTGATGCGCCTCACGACGTTGGAATGGGTTCTTACGCTCTTCATGATGGTATTACAGCGCTTATATGTGTGCCTGCGCTGGACTAGTGGGGACACTAAGGAGGGCTTCCACTGGTCCTGCTAGCCCATAAGCAATCATCCTCTTATGTTTGTTTCCTTCTCTGGTTTGCCCTGGCTAGCACGGATTCTCGCGGTGCTCGTATTAACTGGCTAGCTTGGAGGCGTTTCCCTAAATATTTAGCATCCTATCTACAGCGGCTAAAGCAGCGCCTAGTATTAGCAATATAATTATTATATATAATTTTACTATAAAGTATAAATATAGTATTAGTAGTCTAGTTATTACTTAATAGGCTAGTAGCTAATACTAATTAGATTATTACCTTAACTACTTATATATTTAGTTTCTATTTTAGTCTATTAAAAGATAACTTTCTAATAATATAGAATAATATATTACCTTTTTATATATTAATCTATTCTATTATCTTATCTCTATATATCTTCTATATTAAGTAGTAAAATAGAAAGTAGTTAATAGTTTTACTTTTAAGTTTATATATATATTAACTTAATAGTATTACTAGTATCTAGTAAAGATACCTATTTAGCCTAATAATACTAGTCTTAAGCTAGGTTAGTACTATCTATTTATTTTATAATTAGTTATTATATAGTATCTTTATATGTTTACCTAGTAAAGCTATATTAATCTTTTTAAGTATTTCCCTTTATTCTCTAGAAGGCGTCTTTCGGCCTTGAGCTTTCTTTTCTCGATGTTGAAGGTCGTGGAGACTATCCCTGGGAATTGTCGCTTGGGTCGCATTCCCTCTCGAGTCGCCTCTTTCGCTTTTCTTTTCACCATGTCAAGGTGTTCATCGGCAATTTCGTCCGGGATTCTATACCAATGCCCTTGTCTCTGATAGCTCTTCCAGTGGACCTTGTATCCGGCAGAGCGCATAACAGCGGCAGCGGTCTCGCCCAGACGGACGCGGACCTTTTCATCTGCGTCGCCGTACCCTAGAAAGACAGGAGTGCGATATGCAGTTCTTTCAGCAGACGGTTCGTTCTCCGCATCTAGGCATAAAAGCTCCCGCTCAAAAACCTGCGCTTCGACCGACTTCCGTTTGGTCTGCCTTTGGCCATTGCTGGAGAAAGGGTCCAAGTCTCCCAGGTCGTCATCCGCAAGTACCATATTAATACCACGTTCATAAGTGAAGTACCCGCTCATGCCGATAAAGCCGCCGATGTCCTCCGTTCGCATCGATCTGGCGTTGGACCAAGTCCGCGTTGAAGAAAAGGTATGCGAAGGGAGACAACAGATTTTCATTGTGCCATGACAATGTCGTTTCAGCTATGCAGCCCTACCAATCACGCTGGTTTGGCACCCCACCCACTGTGAAGCGCCACAGCCACGGCAGTGCATCTCTAAGCACCTGGAAATAATATAAAATCCGCACCTATCTAGATATTTATGTTTCTAGTATTCAAATACTTCTACTACTCTAAAGCATCTCAGCCTGGATAATTTCTGTCTCTAACTTCGTTCCTCAAGGCTCTTTCTGGGCAACCCGCCTGCGGGTTGCGTCTCCTGTGCCGACAAGGGATGGTTGTGGCTGGTGTAACACCTAGAAAGTCACATGATAATCCGGCACGTGACCATCTTCATAACCCCGTTTTGGGCATGATTTTGACATCTCGTGCCCCTCAATCAACGCCCGGCGCAAACTCTGAGATATATTCCCTACCAGATGCGGGTAGCACCCCTTTAGACTTCTCCTCTACCCCTGGACTATCTTGGGAAAAAGTCATAGCAGGGCCAAAGTCATCTCAATGTCGCAAGCAGTTGATGCAGTCCAGCTCACTGAGACGGAGAGGCAGCAGTTGGAGAGCCTATTACGTCACATTGAGCAACATCCAACAGGGTGGATACCTAAAGCTGATTATGAAGGCATGGACGAGTACTCCCACAGAGATGTCCGCCACCTCATAGAGCCGCTCATTGGAAAAGTATGCCCATCTATAACAGGAAACCTCATACCAGGAACTGACAATACGTGAAGGGCATGAAGCACATACTTATACGAATCACTGGCGACCCTAGAAACTACAAATACTTCTTTGACGTTGGTGACCTAATACCAATCGCGGGCGAGAGTTACTCTATTTCCGATGGGAAGGAATCTATTGGACTTGCGCCGGGTGAGAGAGGCCATCTTTCAAGGAAAATCACAGTGCAAGTTGCAGACGGGAGTATTCTGTATTTGCTCTGGTTGGTAAAGGTGAAATAAAACCTCGTCCTAGGCAGAAGCTACTGGTATTGTTTGGTGACGATCGTTCGATCCCGTGTTCATGTTGCCAAATAACGCGACGGGGTGGGAGATGGTAGACTGGTGTTTGGGGGTACGCTTGTAATTGGCCTGCTGGGGGGAATAGGTTGTATGAAATCTGTGGCCGAACAACTGGAATTGATATTGCGTTGTGCGCCCACGCTGTCAAACGAATGGGGCTGAAAATGAAATTTGGTAGGGTTAATATGAACAGCGGCGGCGAAGGGCTCGACATACTGGCCGTTACAGTTATCAGTGGGTATGTTGTCACCAAATGACTGGGATCGGGTGAAGAATCCAGCCGGGTTATCAGGCGGC
>NW_006271978.1:252943-270347 GCF_000225605.1 Cordyceps militaris CM01 | reverse complement strand
TGATTCCGGTTGTACGCAAAAGCGGCTGCAGTGATCGCCTTCGGTTGACTCAATATTCACCGAGAAATTAGCGTCGGTAGTATTGAGAACGGTGTTGGATCCATTGAAGCAGTCAGGGGCAGTGAATCCGTGGAAATTGGCGTTGATGCTGCGGATATTCGAAATTGCATGCGGAGGATGTGCCCGCACGAACAAGTTATCATGTTGCTCTTGCGTGGATGATACCTTACTGCTATTGCCCGCTATTCCTGTGACTTGGGCAGCAGCGAGAAGGTGTATTACTCCAGGTGCCACTCCCGCAGCAGTTGCCTCGCTCGTTTGACTGTCTCTTAACGTTGCGGTAGAGCTAGGGGCCGGTTGTCGGGAGATGCAGCTAGTGGAAGTACGAGGATGCATTGAACCACGGCTCATGGGTCGCAGAGCATTCTCGTCAGGCCAAAGTAACAGTTGTTGGAAATTCAAAAGCGCATCTGCCACGCGCTCGGTATTTTTTTCGGCCAACAACGTCAGGATGCCGATGGAACGGAGGTGTTTTATCGCATTGTGGAGGTCCTCGCTTCGTAAGCCGTCCTCTTCATCCCAGCTAGAACAATCAGCATGCAATTCAGACTCAACGTTGTAAGAACCTACATAGAATCGGGTAAAACATCCAGGAAGAATACCCCTAAGGCGCTTTTTTGTCGCAGATATGCGGCCTCATCGGCATCTTCGCCGACGCTTTCTTTTTCTGCGGTGCCTGCAAGCAGGTCACTGAATGTCATACGGCGCTGCCCAGCCTTTACTATAGACCAAACCATGGCAGTTGTTTCCTCAGTGACCTCGCATCCCATGAATGTCAAGAACTCGTTGATTTGCACATTTGTGATGTAGCGTGGGGACGACAGCCTTGACCGCCGGAATGCTAAGTACGCAGCGACAGTTGTGAACCTCCACAGGACCTTGTAGATGGCAATTTTCTTGTAGTTCTCGATCGCATCTTCGATAAAACGTCGGCCGTATCTGTTTGGTGCACCGGCAGAGCCTTCTTCTAGGGCTGGTTGACCACGGGTTGGCCACCAAAAGCTTCTTGGGTCTTGACACCACCGGTCGAACTGGCTCAAAATTGGCGCTGCAATTCCGATCTGCGGGCCTCTGATATTTTGGATTGCTTCGCTATTTATGGCATTCCGTTTTCGTCCACGTCTGAAGTCGCTAGAGAGAAAGTCGTACCATCGTCGAAGTATTACGCGATTGGTTTCGTCTTTGAGTACCACGTCAGCTCTTTCGCTGCCATCATATGGCTCTAGCAGATACCGAAGCTCGTGAATGGTCGGAACTTCTGTTTTACGGCGTTTCATGTGTTGAGAAAGGCTTTTGCCTGCCTTGCGTTTTCCCATAGTTATCAAAATAACGGTGTGAAGGAGGATGGAACAGACGGGATTCGTGACACTGGGGCGAAGGTACTACCCCTTTCAAGTCGATATTTGTAGCCAGTAGAGGCGGCCCACTTTAGCCGATGGCACTAGTCCAAGCTAATGAAATTTTCAGGTGCGCGTACTGGAAATATCTCCCTTTTCTGACTAGCGGCGGATATCTCGTTCACAAAATGGGCATCTGTCGTCCTCGTTTGTGTGCAAATTGCTGTCAGCGATCATATAATCGTTGTGCAAGCTATCATTCTCCCTCTTGGGCCTATCAGGCCTTAATTTTCTAGTGTGCAAACATCGCCTGAACACAGACATCGTGCTAAGCCGGGAGCGGGAGAACAGCTAACCTTTTTCAGGTGATATTTCATGGCTCCTATGATTTGAAAGGAGGAGCTCAGAACAGCCAGGGAAGACAGGCTGTCTGTAATTGTGGCGTAGTTTACACTGGTTATTAGGACCCTGTTTCTCCGTGTCGGGACTGTTGTTGCAGGCCGCGTATATGTAGGGATTGGCTGTCGCTGATTTTCTTCACCGCTGTTTACTGGTAACAACGGATATTCATTCCGACCACACTGCAAATCAAGATGCAGCGCGATGTGTCTGGGGAGCAGGTCGTTGAAGTGGCTGTAATCTGTGCCGCTGGCACCGCTTTCTACCTGACCAACCTGTTGGTGGCATTGCGTGGCCATTGCCTCATCAGCCCGACATCACTGCACCATCAACGTACCGGTTTCAAGCTAACCAATGCCTAACAGCCGCTCATCCAACCAGGTATCTCCCTGCCAGACACAGTGGTCATCAGAAGGTCACATTCCCTCAAATGGAATGGCGAACGGCTTACGAGTTGTGCCTTGCATTGAGGCAAGAGTCAATGCCGCAAACCCAACTCTTCCAAACCGGTTTGGCGCATCACTGCTGTCTAACGCGCCATGGAAGCCCTGACACACAGCCGGTGTCAAGGTATGAGTCACGTTGCTGTGAGCAGTGCTTTCTAGAGCGTGACAAGTTGCTCGATTCCACAGTGTTCCTGGTACTCACCGTTGCTGTCGAATTAACGCACGTTGTTAGACGCCCTGACTATTCGGAGTGCTCCCAACACGCGTATTCTTGGTACAGAACGATTTGCGCTGATCGGAGGCCGGGAACAATTACATGTAAGCTTGATTATTCTCGTCAGGTTGAGGCTGAGTCAATTGGCTTGTTTAACAAGTGCGGTTTGCCCTGCAACGGCGGCTCGTCAGCCAACCACTAGGCGCTCGTGGCGTTCTCCTGCAGGTGCGTGAAGGTCGGGGCCGCCTGCCATGACATCCTGCTAAAGCATGCTGGATGGAATCAGCAGGAAGCACTTGGAAGACAGGCAATGCCTAATTAGGACTGTAAATGTGATAGCGCTCAGCTATAAGAACCCTGTCTTGACCAATTCAAGATGCTTGTACGATAGTCCTATCTTCACCAACTTTACAACACAGGTCATTACTAAGAAGGTTCGTTGTTTGACCCACCCATGATGTTGCCGTCGATTCAAGTCTTCAGTTTAGCTACCTAGACTGACGTGATACCAGAATCAACGAACAATGTCAACTGAAGTTTGCCCTGAATGTAGCCAAGGCAAATTCAACCCCATACGAAGGGCTCCCTGCGGCGCATGCCAAGCAGGCCTCGACAGCTACTACATTTCCCCTACCGCAAAAGAGTGCAAAGATGCAAATTGCCACTACGGTCAGAAAAAGAGCGATCCGGGGAAGAGATGTGATGCGTGTAAGGGCACGAGCAGAAAGCTCACTCGTTGCACCGGCAGATTTTGCGTCAATGGATATGTGGAGTTGAGGTGCAAAGATGCGTTTCACTCTACCTTCTAGTCTCCTGGCTTAGAGCTCGGGCAATCCGATATTTAGCTTTTTTCCTCAAATTTTATGACTTTGCCCTTGTCTAGCACCCCCGTTTGGCATAGCCGTCGTCCATGCAGGCGATTACTCATGAATTAGGCACGTGACATTTAAGCTTCTCATAAATTATATAAGTAGGCTAATATAGACATTAGATAACTAGTTATAACTAAAAGTAATTTTATATAGTAAAGTTAAAGAATAATATATATTAAAACTTATAGCTATTTTTACCTTATTCTTTTTTAACTAAGAAAGGAAATTCCTTCTTTCTTATACCTATTTTCTAGCCTAACTAATTAGCTTAATTATATTTCTTTAATATATCTTTTTATTACTTAATTCTATTAGTAATTAAGATTAGTTTTTTTAAACTTAACTTTTTTATTTATATATTATTATCCCTTTTTAGCTTTTTATTATAAGTAAGTCTTTAGCTAATTATATATATTATAATCTCTATTTAAATTATAATATACCTTTTAAGTAGATTTTTTCTTTTTTTACCTATATTACTTTAAAGAAGTATTTTAAAATTTAATTAAGAATAGTATTTTTTAATAAATTAATTCTTTATAACTACTTTTATTAAATTAAAGAATATTTAAGTTCTTTATATATATAGTTCTTTTTAATTTTATTATAATTACTTTATTCTCTTTTTCTTTCTATATTTATTAACTTATTTATATTATTTTCTTTAATTATTTAAAAGTAAAATAATAATAGCTTTAATAGTATACTACTTTTTAATAATATAATTTTATTATAATATATAAAGTAAAATACTTTTAATAATTATATAGAAGTATTTAAACTACTTTTAATTCTTTAAAAGGCTAGTTTTTTTTTCTTTTATTTATTATCTTTAATATACCTTATCTTTATTCTTTTTTTATTTATAAGGAAACCTTAAATCTTAATAATATTATTAACTTTAAATATATTATCTTTATTTTAAAGTATTTATAAGGTATTAATAACTTAAATTTAATAAAGTAGTTTTAGCTTTTAACTCTTATAAAGGTTTAAAAGGTTAATAGTATATTTATTATATTTAATTTTAAAAGTATATACTATTTTTTTTAATTATTTTATTTTTTACTAACTTTTAATCTTAATAATATAGACTTAAATAATATTATTATATTATCTTTTACTTCTTTAGGCTTAAATAATATTAATAACTATTCCTTTACTTTTAGTTTAGTTAAAAAGAATATTTAAATATCCTTAAAAACTTAAAGAAAGTTTATAACTATAATTTAAACTACTATATATACTTTTAGTAGTCTTTATAAAGTCTTATATATAATATATATATATTTCTTTATAGGAAACCTTTAAAGTTATAAATATTATTATATTATAACCTTAATTAATACTATTTCTTTTTATTATAATAAACTAATAAGTTACTACTTTAAATATTATATAAAAGGAATTTAGTATTAGGCTATTAAGTTTATACTCCCTTTTTATCTTTTTATTTTTAATTATATTCTAATTAAGTCTTTTAAGAATCCTTTCTTTTTATATATTCTATCTTAACTTCTAGCTATAAAAATCGACTTTCTAGATAATTTTAAGGCTATTAGTTTTTTAATTATTAATAAAATAAATTCTTTTACTTCTATATTATTAAAAATTATAAAAGAGTTTATAATTAAGGCTCTTTTTACTAAATAATATTAGACTTTAATAGGTCTTAAGGCTTATAAAAAGGAATAAAATTCTACTTAAACCTTTTTTAAGATAATAGTAATTATAAATAAATATAAGTCTTTTAGCTTATTCTATAAATATAAAATTATATCTAATACTTATTTAACTAAATTAGAATAGTATAAAGCTATTATAGATTATTTAGTAAAAAATCTTATTAATAAATAATAAGATTATTTTATATCTTTCTTATATCTTTTATCCCTCTTTTTTCTATTAGTATTTAAAGATATTATTATTAGGTTTTAGTCTAAATTAAACTTTTATTACTTTTAAACTTTATAATTCTAATTAAATCTTAAAAATAAATAAATAACTATAATAATAGGTTCTTTATAAATCTATTTACTAGTATATCTTTTATTAGAAGATATAATACCTTAAATAATCTATATTAATATTCTTATTAAAACTATAAATAATAAATATTAATATATTATAATTTAATATTAATTCTTTAATTTCTAGCTATAACTAAATAAATTATTTATTAATTATTATAGAAAATTTTATAAGGTAGTCTAGAAATAATATCTATTTCTTAGAAAAGATACTTAAGTATAATTATTTCTTTTATAATATTCTAGAAAGCTAATAACTTAGCTTTTATAGTAAAAGTTATTATTATACTTTAATATAATACTTTCTAGGCTATAATTCCTTTAAAAAGGATTATAATAAATTCCTAACTAGATCTTTTTATATTTAAATTATTAGTATATAAGGTATTACTTACTATTTATAAAATAATTACTTCTTTATTTTTACTATATATAATATAGTAATCTTTAGTATTAAGAAGATATTAAATAATATAAATAGCTATATTAAAATATATTTAAGATAGGTTTATTAAATAATAAAATAGTATTAATACTATAAATATAATATCTACTCTTATTATAATTAATATATATAGGATTAACTTAATAATCTCTTAGTATTTCTTTACCTTTTTTAGTATTATTTATCCTATTCTTTTAGTAAATTATTATTATAATAAAGAAGTTTAGACTTAATTAAGACTAATTACCTTAAACTTAGCTATAATCTTCTCTATATATACTTTATAAAAGAGCTATACTATTTTCTTCTTTTAGTTATAAATAATCTTAATTCTTAAGAATTATAATACCTTTCTTTAATTATATATTCTATATTTTTAAAGTAGTTTATAAATAAATTTATTCCTTTTCTTTATAGCTTCTTTCTTACTTAAAATAATAATATTATTAATAAAGAAAATAATATATATTAACTTCTCTTTATTAAAAAAAAGGTATAATTCTTCTTTATATTATATAAGCCTTAGCTTTATTAATATACTAATAAATTCTAAATACTAAAGAAGTAGTAAGTTTTATAATCTATAAAGTATTTAATTTAGTAGGATATTATAATCTACTTTTTTAAAATCTACTAATAAATTTATTATTTCTTAGAATCCTAGTAGTAGCCTATATAAGACTTTATTTAATAAGTCCTATTTACTAATATATAAAAAGGTATTTTTAATATTAAATTATTAAGAATTAAGGTTATATTTTACTATAAGTACTATTATTATTTAAAAGGTCTATACTACTAATATAGTTATATATATTTCTTCTTAACTATTAATTAGCTATAAATCTCTTTATATATAAATTTATATTTTATATTTAATTAGGACTTTATTAATATTAAATTTATATATAAATACCTATTTAAAAGGTAAAATATATCCTTTTTTAATATTTTTATATATATAGGTTTAGGTCTTTATTTTATTAAGAGCCTATATTTTATTAAAACCTACTTTTTTAAATTAGGTCTTAAAAGTATACCTTTTAATCTTATTCTACTCTTAAGGTAAAGGTAGTAAATTATTAATATAGTATTGATAACAGGCGGCTCTAAAGCCAGAAGAACGATCTCCTATTACCTAGTATATCTAGCACTTACCCGTACTATACAACTAGATAGAAGTTACACAATATAACAACTTTACCTCTTACCCTATATATACCCTATTAGTTATAATAGGTTATAAGCTTAGTAGTACTTATATTATAAAAGCTACTAATAAAATAAAGGAAAGTATTAATTTCTTACTAAATTTACCTACTATCTATATAAGCTAATATTTACTATAAAACTTAAGAAATTTATAACTCCTTATATATAGGAAGAGGAAAGACCTTAAACTCTAGCTAATTTAGAGTATATCTAATAAGTCTATTTACTATAAAAATTCTATATAAAGAAAAAGAAATTCTATTACTATACCCTACCTAGTAATTTATATATAGACTCTATATACTTATTTTATATATATTATAATATAAATTTACCTAGTATAGTTATAGCCCCTAAATAGATATACCTATTAGATTACTTACTATAATCTATAGTCTTAAATATACTTACTAAATTATTTATTATAATTTATAGTCTTAACTATTATAAAAGGTATATAATAACTACTTACTTAGTAAGAAGAATTCCTTATTACTTACTTAAATACTTCTTACCTTTAAATAAATATAAGGTATTTAGTTTAAAAAGAAAGACTATATACTTAGCCTATTATCCTCTTTATTATCTTAAAATTCTACTCCTTTAGTAGGTAGTACTATTAGTAACTTAACTCTTATATATAAGCTAAGATCTTCTTATAGCCTTATTACCTACTTTATTATCTAATACTATATTTTTAATACTAAAGAAGGTACTAAATATCCTAAAGCTTAAATCTAAAAGTAACTAAGTTAAATAGAAGTTAAAAATAATTAATATACTAAGACTTAATAATCTTAGTAGATTACTACTAGAAGGCTAAGGAAATAGCTCTATTCTAACTAAGGCTTATAGTAGTAAGACTATAAAGGATTTTATTTAAAAATAAATATAAGACTAAGTCTATATTATTACTTTTATTAATATAAGCCTTAAAGAATATACTTATAGCCTTATTAAAGATAAAGTTATAGTATTAGATATAATTATAGCTTTTAAGAAGTACTTTAAATTAAAAGGTATTACTATCTTCTAAACTATAGCTAACTATTTCCTAATATTAACCTTTACTTAATATAGATCTATTAAGAAACTTACTATAGTATTTATTAATATTTAAGCTAAGTAGTAATCTCTTAATAAAGACTTTAAAGTCCTTAAGGCTTTAATAGTATATCTTTTTATTAATAGTCTTAATAAAGAGTTTAACTCCTATACTATTAAGATAACCCTTTATTTTATTTTAAAGTAAATTAGTAATACTATTATAGCTTTTATAACTATACTTATATAGGTAGTTATAGTTATAACTAACCTTATTAAGCTTAAATAATAAAATAATAAAAAGTCTAAGTAATAAACTACTTTAGTTACTATAATAGCTACTAAAGGGTATCCCCTTTATAGTATAATAAAACCTAATACTACTAGGTACTTCTATTCTTTCTATAAGTTTCTAGATTACTTTAATAAATAATACTAAAAGCTATACTTTAAACTCTATCTAATAAACCTACTCTCTTTATTTTAATAAAATAGAAAGTACTAATACCTAACTAAGAAATATAATAGTAAGTATAAATATAAGAAGGTTAGCTTTAAATAGTATATAAGTCTTTTTATAAACTCTAAGCTAACTTAACTTATTTTTACTATTTTTTAAAGCCTATAATACTTTAGTTAACTTAGGGTAGATAGTGCTTTTATAGGTATTAAACCTAGATAAGATTTTAGTCTTTCTATATTATTATATTAGAAACTAATACTATTTAACTCTAATATATCTAGCTATATCTTAAGCTATAAGGAACTTATAAAGGACCTATCCCCTTACTTAGGCCTTAGTATTTAAGGTCTTATTAGTACTATCTTAAAACCTATTATTTATAGAATAGCTATTATTACTATAAAGAGCCTTAGGACTACCTTAGAATTATATAATAGTATTCTATAGAAAGGTACCTTAATAAGCCTACTCTTTATTAGCTACCTAATAGTAAAGAATATTATAGTAGTCTTTAGTAAAAAAAGAGTAGTTATAATAAAGGATTAGGGGGTTATTCTTATTACCTAATAAACTACTAGAGTCTATATAGTTAACTATATTACTTTAAGTATTAGTATATTAGCCTATATAATAAATAACCTAAGGTATAAGCTATAATATAATTAACTTAAATATCTAGGGGAATAGAATATTACTAAACTTATCTCTATCTTTACTAGTATAAAGCCTATTAGCTAGTATAAATATTATATTAGCTATTTTATAAGAAGATAAAAAGAAAGCCCCTATATTTATCTATTCTAGAAGGGAATATATCCTTTTAAAAGCCTTTATACTAATATTATTAGTACCCTACCTACCTTCTAGAAGAAAGATTAGTACTAGGTTACTATTATTAATAATTATACTAGAATATACTAGTTATTCCCTATTAAAAAGAAATCTTAACTACCTAATATAATACTAAATTTCCTAAAGATATAGGAATATCTAGAATATAAATACTACTTTATCTAGTTAGATTAGGGGGGGGAGAATATTATAACCTAGTTTAAGAACTCTTATATTTCCTTAGGTATATACCTATAGTATTCTACTACTAATTAGTATTAATAGAATAGTATTACTAAGGTTAGGAATAGGATACTATAAGATAAGCTTTTTCTTACTATATATTAGTTAAAAGTGCTAATTAAATTCTAGCTAGTTATAGTATAGGCCTATACTACTCTTTAATAGTATACCCTTATAATAAGGAATAATAAACTAATAATTCCTTATAAACTATAATTTAGAGATAAATCTAACTTTAGTTATTTATAAATTATAGGTAGTTATAAGTAGTAAAAAACCTCTTATTATATTCTAAGAATAGTTCTTAAAACTATCCTATATATTCTAATTAGATATAAAGGCTAAACTAACTATATTATTTTAAATACTAATAGACTTAATAGACTAGTAGTTATTAATAATATTATCTTTTAAGAATAGCCTAACTAGCTATTTAAAGATTTTAAATATAACCTTTTTTAATAGAATAACCCTACCTTAGGCTATAAGAGTAAAACTATATACTACTCTTTAGGTTAATAAGTAATTAGTAGGAGATAAGAGTATATAGAAATTACTCTAATTACTTATAACTTACCTACTAGTAAGAGCTTTATAGTAGAGCACTATAGTATACTTACTACCTTAACTATAGGGCCTAAGTAAATAATACCCTCTATATTCTCTATATTAATAGTATTAGGAATTACTAATAAAGATAATAATATCTATAACCTAGCTAATAATAATAACTTTATTAGCTATCTATATATACTAAGTAATAATAAATTTAAACTAATACTACTAGATATTTAATTAACCTTATATCCTATCTTTACTATTAGTATTAATAAGATACTATCTAACCTTTTTAAAATACCTTTATCCTTAGCTCTAAGTAGTACTATTAAGTAAGAAGAAAGACCTATAATATAGATTAAAATTCTAATTAGATTAGTCCTAATATCTTAAAACTACTAATATATACTTTACTCTAATCTTAATAATATAATAAACCTTACTATATTTAGTAACCTTATCTATAATAAAGAACCTATAATATATAAGTAGGCTATTCTCTACCCTAACTTATAAAAGTAGAAAGGCTTAATAGTAAATAAGTATAACTCTTTAGTAGAGAACTATATTATAATTATAGTTAATAGGCCTAAAAATAAGACTATCCTCTTAAGTAAGTAGGTATATAAACTTAAAAAAGGTACTAATAATAAGGTTATTTACTAGAAATCTTAGTATATAGTAAAAGGCTTTAATTAATATAAAGGACTTAATTACTATAAAATATTTATAAGTATACTAAAAATTTTAATACTATACTTACTACTAGCAATTATAGCTACCCTAGACCTTAAAGTTAAGTAAATAGATATTAAGACTACCTTTCTTTATAGTTCTATAGATACTAAAGTCTATATTAAAATACCTAAAGGATATTAAGAAGAATACCCTAAGAAGGTATAAAAGCTATTAAAGTCCCTATATAGGCTAAAGTAAGCCTTATAGATCTAGTATATAACCCTTTATAAAATACTTTAGAGTCTTAGCTTTAAGCCTATATAGCTTAATTATTCCCTATTTATTTATAAAGATAGCCTAATTATTATAGTTTATATTAATAATCTTCTTATTATTAATAAGAATAAGGTTACTATTATAGAGATTAAGAAAGCCTTATTAAATACCTATAAGATAATAGATATAGGCCCTATTAGCTACTATCTTAGTATTAATATCTATTAGGACTAATATATAAGAACCTTTATACTCTTCTAGAGTAAATATACTAAAACCCTTTTAAAAGAAGCTAGCCTTCTTAACTATAAACCTTATAACCTATTAATAAGTCCTACTACTAAAAGCATTAAGTAATAGCTAACTATTAAAAATAGCTAGTATACTAAGACCTATAGAGGCTTAATTTATCTTTCTAACTACTCTAAGCCTAATATCTACTTTACTATTAGCTATTACTATAGATTTATAGCTACCCTACTAATAGAATATATTACTAGCCTAAAATAGCTCCTATAATATATTAAAGGTACTACTAACTATAAACTTATTTTTATAGGACCTAATAAAGGACCTTAAGTCTACTATAATACTAACTATATTAGCTACTAATAAATATATAAATCTATTAGTAGCTTTATTATTACCTTAAGGAGTAGTATTATATCTTAGTATTTAAAGCTATAGAATATTATTATATACTTAACTACTAAAGTAAAGTATATCTCTTAGTATAATATAGCCTAGGAAGCTATCTAGATTTAGTAGCTTTACTATATTATTATAAAAACCCTTAGGGAAAAGCCTACCTATACTAAGACTACTATCTAGGCTAATAACTCTAGTACTATTACCTAAGCTTCTAGTATTTAAGAATACCCCTATATAAAGTATATAGATATTTAATACTACTAGTTATATAATAAGAATATACTATACTAGTTAAGCTTTAGTTAAATTCTAAATACTAAGAATACTATTAATATTATAACTAAGCTACTATTAAAGCTAGCCTTTTATAAGTATAGGTATTACTTAGGACTATACTAAATACCTCTTAAGCTATAATTTTTTAAAGGTCTATTCTAAAAGTATTATACTCCTAAGGCCTCTAGTCTCTAGGGTATTACCTACTAAAGCTATTCTATAAGTATTATAGTTAATTAGCTTTATACCTTTAGGGTATTACCCTTTATAGGTACTATAGTAGGCTCTCTATTAGCACTATTAGCACTAGCCTTTAAGGTATTACTTACTAAAGGCTAGCTAGCTCTTTATTAGTACTAGCCTTTAGGGTATTACCCTTTAAAGGCTAGCTAGCTCTTTATTAATACCTTTATTAGTACTAGCCTTTAGGGTATTACCCTTTAAAGGCTAGCTAGCTCTCTATCTACTACTATCTTATTACTTCTAGGACTATTATAGGCTAACTAGTACTAAGCCTTTAGGGTATTATTCTCTAAAGGTATTATAGTAAGCCTTTTATAATTATAAGTTATAGGGCTTTATAGGTCTTATAGCTACTAAGACTCTCCCTATAGCCTACTACTATCTTATTACTTTTAAGACTATTATAAGCTAACTAGTACTAAGCCTTTAAGGTATTACCCTCTAAAGGTATTATAGTAAGCTTTCTATAGTTATAAGTTATAAAGCTCTATAGGTCTTATAGCTACTAAGGCTTCCCTATAGCTTACTACTATTTTATTACTTTTAGGACTATTATAAGCTAACTAGTATTATACCTTTAGGGTATTACCCTCTAAAGGTATTATAGTAAGCCTTCTATAGCTATAAGTTATAAAACTCTATAAGTCTTATAGCTATTAAGGCTTTCTTATAGCTATAATCTTATAAAAGCCTAAGCCTTTATAAGTCTATTACTATTTTATTACTTTTAGGACTATTATAGTTAATTAGTATACTTAGTACTAGTATAGTACTAGTATAGTATACTTAGCACTAGTATAGTACTAGTATAGTACTAGTATAATATACTTAGTGCTAGTATAGTGTTACTATAGTATACTTAGTATTAGTATAGTACCTAATACACCTTAGCTAGTAGTCCTTTATATATTCTATAGCCTTTAGGATAAGGCGCCTTTATTAAATATAGTTTATAGTATAACTTTTATTTTCTATAAAATTTATTTATATAGGTTTTTAAATTAAATTACCTTATAAGTAAAAAGTAGAAAATATAGTAGTTATAAAGCCCTTTATATAGTAGTAAGGCCCCCTATATAGTAGTAAGCTACCTTATACCTAATATAACTATAAGCTACCTTATACCTAGTATAACTATAAGCTACCCTATACTTAGAAGAAAAAGGTAACTTAGGTATATTAATAGGTACTATTATACCTATTAGTAAGTAGGAGAATTAGGCTATTATTATAGTATATTATAGTAGCTATAGTAGTTACTACTTTTCCTTATAGTTGTTATTTTATTCCTTATAGTTATTATTTTATTCCTTATAGTTATTATTTTATTCCTTATAGTTATTTCTAGTTATTTTTCCTAGTTAATATAGATTAAGTAGGAGTAATAATAGGTAGCTTTAAAGCTAGAAGAATAATCTCCTATTACCTAGTATATCTAGTACTTACCTATACTATATAACTAGATAGAAGTTACACAATATAATAACTTTACCTCTTACCCTATATATGCCCTATTGGTTATAATAAGTATAGCTATTTATCTTTTTTAATATTCTAAGTCTAATTATTATTTAATTATTTATTTTAAAATATATATTTTAATATTATAAATAATATTTATAATTCTTTATTACTATATTTTTTTAGGTTAGTATAGTAAGGATTAGCTATATACTCTTTTTTTTTAGTAATAGTCTTTAATAATTAAAATATAATAAAGGCTAATTTTATTCTTTTCTATACTAACTCTTAGCTATTTTTAATTTTCTTTTTAATCCTTTTACTTTTATAAATAGTCTTTTTAAGAATAAAGATTAGGCTTTTTATAGTTACTTTCTAAATTTCTAGTTATAATTTAAAGTCTTTTATAACTATATCCTATAAATATAGATTATAATCCTTCTTAATAGGCTCTTTTTAAGTTATTAACTTATCTTTATTAAGTAAGTATAGACTTATTTCCTTATCTTAAATAATAAAAGACTAAATTCTTATTTTCTAGGTATCTTTTATATATAAATCTTATAATTCTAGTCTTATTTAAAGGCTAAATAAATATATATATATTTAGTTATCTTTTCTTACCTTTAAGGCTAAATTATTAATATCTTTTTCTTAGCTTATATTCTTAAATAGTTCTAATATATTCTTAAATAAAAGTATATTATTTATCCTATTACTTATTACTATCTTTATATTACTATTATTTTTAGTTTCTACCTTTAATATTAAAAATAATATATTACTTTTTAAAGTTCTAATATTACTTAAGTCTACTTTTTAAGTTTATATAATATATTTATTAAATATTATAATATCTTATATCTTATAACTATTTTATCTAGATTTATTTAAATCTTATAACTTATTTTAAGGATTTAGGTTAAAAATAGTATTTTATAAAGTTATTAAAAGAAAATATCTAAGTCTAAATTCTATAGTTAGATTTTAACTTTCTATTTCTATTAAGGACTTTATTTTCTTTTCTAATTCTAACTTAATAATCTTATCTTTATTCTTTATTTTTAAAAAATAGAATATATTTTTATTAAATTTAATATTCTTTATTATAATAATATAGTTAAGTTAAGGTATTTATATTTAGTATAGGTTTAATATTATATAACTAATTAAATAACTAATATATTTTTTAAGGTATATTTTAAAGTTCTTTTTATTAACTCTTTTTTCTTATTTTTAATTAAAAAGGTATACTTAGTATCTATATATATACTACTCTTTTATACTAATCCTTTTACTAATTATATACTTAGTACCTTATCTACTCTTTTTAAACTATAAATTTATTTTTTATAATAGTAATTTATATTTATATACTTTCCTTAGGCTATTTCTAAGTAAGAAGGTAGCTATTTTTACTACTTTAGACTATAAAGCTATAGGTAGTCTTAAAAATATTTTTAAGATAAGTATTTTTTTAATAACTATCCTTTTAAACCTTTTATTTAACTTATTTAGCTTATAAATATATATTAGTATAGCTTTAATCTTAATTCTTAATTCTTTTACTTATTTTTAATACTTTATAAAAGTATTTTTATAGATTATAGCCTTTTTATTATTATATTTTATAATAAAAACTTTAAAGTTAAATTACTTTTTAATCTATATTATAAAGTTCTTAATTATAAAAAAAAAGGTCTTAGTATTTTTAAAAGTAGTTAAAATAGAATAGATTAAACTAATATATTTATCTTATATTATAAAAAGAAAGCTTATTCTATTATAACTTAAAAGGTATTTTTATAAATCTTACTTAATTCTCTTAAAAGGTTAAATAGTAAATATATTATTAGTTTCTTTATTAATAATATTTTCTATTAAAGTAGTATTATATACCTTATAATCTAGATATTATATTCTAGTAATTTAGTTATTAGTTAATTTTTAGATTAAAGCCTTAAGTAATTCTTTTTTAAGGTATCTTAATTATAGATACTATAAATAACTATCCCCTTTTTTAAAAAGGGATATTCTTTTTAATATATAATTAAGACTATATTTAAGAATACTTAAGACTATTTTTTAAGATATTAGCTTTTTTAGTTATTAAATTAGTTTATATTTAAAGAATAGAATATTATCTTTCTTATATAGTTAAACTATATAGTAATTATTTTTAAGTATACCTTTCCTTAAAGTATTATTATAGCTATTAATCTAGAGCCTAGTTTTAGCTTTTAGGATACTAGCTAAGATTAAATTTATATAGAAGCTAGGAATATAATAAATATTTATTAAATAAAGGTTAATTCCTAGCCTATTAAAAGTAGTTAAGATATATTTTATAATTCTTATTCTTATATTAATAATAATAGATTAATAATTTCTAGTCTTAATTAAGATATTTTATAACTCTTTATAAGAATCTAGTTTAAGAAGGCTTTTATTATTTATAATATAGTATAAGCTATAATTATCTAAAAGTATACTTTTATAGTATAGGTAGTAGTTTCTATAGATAGTAGAGAATATATTCTTTATAGGTTTAAAAGTACTTTTAGATAGAATATATATATTATATTTCTTTTATAGCTACTTTCTTTTATTTATAAATACTTTAAGGGTAGCCTATTTAGGTTTATTTATAATTTCTTTAATTTTCTTTACTTAGAATTTATTTATATTTATATCTAGTTTAGAAGAACCTAGGTATACCTTTTAAATAATATAGTATTCCTCTAGCTTTTATAAGTAAGTCTAATCTTTCTTTTAATAAAGGTAGTTATATTCTTACTTTTTAGATTTCTTCCCTTATTTATTATCTAATATAGGGAAAGTATTTTTAATTAACTTCTTATACTTTAATTCTTCTATATTTTCTTTAAATATATTTATAGTAATTTATAAAGTCTAATTTAATATTAAATTATTCCTTAATAAAGTACCTATATTAATAAAATCCCTTTTTAAAGATATAGCCTATTTAAGTATTATTTTCTTCTTAATTATATCTAAGAAGTTAATAATAGCTATTAATCTTTCTATATTAGGAATTTAGTAAAATAGTATTACTTAGTATACTTTTTTCTATATTTAGATTTAACTTAATATATTTAATATTATCTTTTTAATAGTTATAATTTACTTATACTTTTTTCTTATTTCTTACCTTACTTTTTTAAGATTTAAGGTAATAATAACCTTTAATTCCTTAAGAATATCCTTAAGAGTATATTAATTATAAATAGCTTTTAATTCTATTACCCTTATTTTAATAGTTTTTTAAACTTTTAGAAAAAGCTTAAAGTTTATAGTAATACTAACCTAGACCTAAACTAGACTAATATTCTCTTACCTCTTTTTAGCTATAGTTATTATTTCTTTTTAAAAATCTATTACCTTTTTATAAGTAATTTTTAGGTTTATATAGTTAATATTTAAGTATTTATCTTTATATTAAAGCTAAGTAAACTTATAAGGCTTTAAGTATAAATTATTATTAAAGTAAAGCTAGTTTAAGTCTATATAACCTTAAACTTACTTTAAAGATATATAGGCTTTAAAGTAGAATTCTTACTTATATTATTATTTTAATTCTTTAAGCTTAAAGTTAAAATAAGCTAAAGTAATTATTATTTTTTAAGTTAATATATTAAAAAAAA